>NW_026779774.1:0-73554 GCF_030144855.1 Hypanus sabinus
TCTCCGTACACACCGTCCCATCACACACTCCCGTGGTCAGACACAGTATGATTATTCCTCTCCACGGTCCCATCACACACTCCCGGGGTCAGACACTGAGAGATTATTCCTCTATACGGTCCCATCAAACACTCCGGGGTCAAACACAGAGTGAATCTTCCTCTACACAGCACATCACACACTCCCTGGGTCAGACACAGAGAGAATCTCCCTCCACACCGTCCCAAACACACTCCAGGGTCAGACACAGACTGATTATTCCACTGCACGGTCCCATCAAACACTCCCGGGTCAGACACGGAGTGAATTTATATCCAAACCGTCCCATCATACACACCCGGGGTCAGACACAGAGTGATTATCCCTCTACACTGTACCATCAAACCCTCCGTGGGTCAGACACACAATGATTATTCCTCTACACGGTCCCAACAAACACTCCCGGGGCCAGACAAAGAGTGAATCTTCATACACACCGTCCCATCACACACTCCCGTGGTCAGACACAGTATGATTATTCCTCTCCACGGTCCCATCACACACTCACGGGTCAGACACAGAGAGAATTTATATCCACACCGTCCCATCATACACTCCGGGGTCAGGCACAGAGTGAATCTCCCTCCACGCCGTCCCATCACACACTCCCGGGGTCAGACACGGAGTGATTATTCCTCTACACGGTCCCATCACACACTCCCGGGGTCTGACACAGAATGATACTCCCGCCACACTGCCCATCACACGCTCCCGGGGTCAAACACAGAGTGAATCTTCCTCTACACAGCCCATCACACACTCCCTGGGTCAGAAACAGAGAGAATCTCCCTCCACACCGTCCCAAAACACACTCCCGGGTCAGACACAGACTGATTATTCACTGCACGGTCCCATCAAACACTCCCGGGGTCAGACACGGAGTGAATTTATATCCAAACCGTCCCATCATACACTCCCGGGGTCAGACACAGAGTGATTATTCCTCTACACTGTACCATCAAACACTCCATGGGTCAGACACACAATGATTATTCCTCTACACGGTCCCATCACACACTCCCGTGGTCAGACACAGTATGATTATTCCTCTCCACGGTCCCATCTCACACTCCCGGGGACAGAAACAGAGAGAATTTATATCCCCACCGTCCCATCATACACTCCGCGGTCAGGCACAGAGTGATTATTCCTCTGCACTGTACCATCAAACACTCCGTGGGTCAGACACAGAGTGATTATTCCTCTACACGATCCCATCAAACACTCCCGGGGTCAGACACAGACTGATTATTCCTCTACACGGTCCCATCACACACTCCCGGGGTCAGGCACAGAGTGACTTTTCCTCCACACGGTCCCATCAAACACTCCCGGGGTCAGACACAGAGTGAATCTCCCTCCACGCCGTCCCATCACACACTCCCGGGGTCAGACACACAGTGATTATTCCTCTACACGGTCCCATCACACACTCCCGGGGTCTGACACAGAATGATACTCCCGCCACACTGTCCCATCACACGCTCCCGGGGTCAAACACAGAGTGAATCTTCCTCTACACAGCCCATCACACACTCCCTGGTCAGACACAGAGAGAATTTATATCCACACCGTCCCATCATACACTCCCGGGGTCAGGCACAGAGTGATTATTCCTCTGCACTGTACCATCAAACACTCCGTGGGTCATACACACAGTGATTATTCCTCTACACGGTCCCATCAAACACTCCCGGGGTCAGACACAGAGTGAATTTATTTCAGCACCGTCCCATCATACTCTCCCGGGGTCAGACACAGAGTGATTATTCCTCTACACTGTACCATCAAACACTCCGTGGGTCAGACACAGAGTGATTATTCCTCTACACGATCCCATCAAACACTCCCGGGGTCAGACACAGACTGATTATTCCTCTACACGGTCCCATCACACACTCCCGGGGTCAGGCACAGAGTGACTTTTCCTCCACACGGTCCCATCAAACACTCCCGGGGTCAGACACAGAGTGAATCTCCCTCCACGCCGTCCCATCACACACTCCAGGGGTCAGACACACAGTGATTATTCCTCTACACTGTCCCATCACACACTCCCGGGGTCTGACACAGAATGATACTCCCGCCACACTGTCCCATCACACGCTCCCGGGGTCAAACACAGAGTGAATCTTCCTCTACACAGCCCATCACACACTCCCTGGGTCAGACACAGAGAGAATTTATATCCACACCGTCCCATCATACACTCCCGGGGTCAGGCACAGAGTGATTATTCCTCTGCACTGTACCATCAAACACTCCGTGGGTCATACACACAGTGATTATTCCTCTACACGGTCCCATCAAACACTCCCGGGGTCAGACACAGAGTGATTATTCCTCTACACTGTACCATCAAACACTCCCGGGTCAGACAAAGAGTGAATCTCCCTACACACCGTCCGATCAAACACTCCCGGGGTCAGACACAGAGTGAATCTCCCTCCACGCCGTCCCATCACACAATCCCGGGGTCAGACACAGAGAGATTATTCCTCTACACGGTCCCATCAAATACTCCCGGGGTCAGACATAGAGTGATTATTCCTCCACACGGTCCCATCAAACACTCCCGGGGTCAGACACAGAGTGAATTTATATCAACCCCGTCGCATCATACACTCCCGGGGTCAGACACAGAGTGATTATTCCTCTACACTGTACCATCAAACACTCCGGGTGTCAGACACAGAGTGATTATTCCTCTACACGGTCACATCAAACACTCCCGGGGTCAGACACAGAGTGATTATTCCTCTACACGATCCCATCAAACACTCCCGGGGTCAGACACAGAGTGATTATTCCTCTACACTGTCCCATCAAACACTCCCGGGGTCAGACACAGAGTGATTATTCCTCTACACGCTCCCATCACACACGCCCGGGGTCTGACACAGAATGATACTCCCGCCACACTGTCCCATCACACGCTCGCGGGGTCAAACACAGAGTGAATCTTCATCTACACAGCCCATCACACACTCCCTGGGTCAGACACAGAGAGAATCTCCCTCCCCACCGTCCCAAAACACACTCCGGAGTCAGACACAGACTGAATATTCCTCTGCACAGTCCCATCAAAAACTCCCGGGGTCAGACACAGAGAGAATTTATATCCACACCGTCCCATCATACACTCCCGGGGTCAGACACAGAGTGATTATTCCTCTACACTGTACCATCAAACACTCCGTGGGTCAGACACACAGTGATTATTCCTCTACACGGTCCCATCAAACACTCCCGTGGTCAGACACAGAATGATTATTCCTTTACACGGTCCCATCAAACACTCCCGGGGTCAGACACAGAGTGAATTTATTTCAACACCGTCCCATCATACACTCCCGGGGTCAGACACAGAGTGATTATTCCTCTATACTGTACCATCAAACACTCCGTGGGTCAGACACACAGTGATTATTCCTCTACACGGTCCCATCAAACACTCCCGTGGTCAGACACAGAATGATTATTCCTTTACACGGTCCCATCAAACACTCCCGGGGTCAGACACAGAGTGAATTTATTTCAACACCGTCCCATCATACACTCCCGGGGTCAGACACAGAGTGATTATTCCCTTATTCCTCTATACTGTACCATCAAACAATCCGTGGGTCAGACACAGAGTGATTATTCCTATACACGGTCCCATCAAACACTCCCGGGGTCAGACACAGAGTGATTATTCCTCTACACGCTCCCATCACACACGCCCGGGGTCTGACACAGAATGATACTCCCGCCACACTGTCCCATCACACGCTCGCGAGGTCAAACACAGAGTGAATCTTCCTCTACACAGCCCATCACACACTCCCTGGGTCAGACACAGAGAGAATTTATTTCAACACCGTCCCATCATACACTCCCGGGGTCAGACACAGCGTGATTTTTCCTCTAGACTGTACCATCAAACTCTCCGTGGGTCAGACACAGTGATTATTCCTCTACACGATCCCATCAAACACTCCCGGGGCCAGACAAAGAGTGAATCTCCCTACACACCATCATACACTCCCGTTGTCAGACACTGTATGATTATTCCTCTACACGGTCCCATCAAACACACCCGGGGTCAGACACAGAGTGAATCTCCCTCCATGCCGTCGCATCACACAATCCCGGGGTCAGACACAGAGTGATTATTCCTCTACACTGTACCATCAAACACTCCGTGGGTCAGACACACAGTGATTATTCCTCTACACGGTCCCATCAAACACTTCCGGGGTCAGACACAGAGTGATTATTCCTCTACACGGTCCCATCAAACACTCCGGGGTCAGACACTGAGTGAATTTATATCAACACCGTCCCATCATACACTCCCGTGGTCAGACACAGTATGATTATTCCTCTCCACGGTCCCATCAAACACTCCCGGGGTCAGACACAGAGTGAATTTATATCCACACCGTCCCATCATACACTCTCGGGGTCAGACACAGAGTGATTAATCCTCTACACTGTACCATCAAACACTCCGTGGGTCAGACACAGAGTGATTATTCCTCTACACGGTCTCATCAAACACTCCCGGGGTCAGACACAGAGTGATTATTCCTCTACACGGTCCCATCAAACACTCCCGGGGTCAGACACAGAGTGAATTTATATCAACACCGTCCCATCATACACTCCCGGGGTCAGACACAGAGTGAATCTCCCTCCACGCCGTCCCATCACACACTCCCGGGGTCAGACACAGAGTTATTTTTCCTCGATACGGTCCCATCAAACACTCCCGGGGTCAGACACAGAGTGATTATTCCTCTATACGGTCCCATCACACACGCCCGGGGTCTGACACAGAATGATACTCCCGCCACACTGTCCCATCACACTCTCCCGGGGTCAAACACAGAGTGAATCTTCCTCTACACAGCCCATCACACGCTCCCTGGGTCAGACACAGAGTGAATCTCCCTCCACACCGTCCCAAAACACACTCGGGTGTCAGACACAGACTGATTATTCCTCTGCACGGTGCCATCAAACACTCCAGGGGTCAGACACAGAGTGATTATTCCTCTATACTGTACCATCAAACACTCCGTGGGTCAGACACACAGTGATTATTCCTCTACACGGTCCCATCAAACACTCCCGTGGTCAGACACAGACTGATTATTCCTCTACACGGTCCCATCAAACACTCCCGGGGTCAGACACGGAGTGAAATTGTATCCAAACCGTCCCATCATACACTCCCGAGGTCATACACAGAGTAATTATTCCTCTACACTCTACCATCAAACAATCCGTGTGTCAGACACACAATGATTATTCCTCTACACGGTCCCAACAAACACTCCCGGGGTCAGACAAAGAGTGAATCTCCGTACACACCGTCCCATCACACACTCCCGTGGTCAGACACAGTATGATTATTCCTCTCCACGGTCCCATCAAACACTCCCGGGGTCAGACACAGAGTGAATTTATATCCACACCGTCCCATCATACACTCCCGGGGTCAGACACAGAGTGATTATTCCTCTACACTGTACCAGCAAACACTCCGTGGGTCAGACACAGAGAGATTATTCCTCTACACGGTCCCATCAAATACTCCGGGGTCAGACACAGAGTGATTATTCCTCCACACGGTCCCATCAAGCACTCCCGGGGTCAGACACAGAGTGAATTTATATCAACACCGTCCCATCATACACTCCCGGGGTCAGACACAGTGATTATTCCTCTACACTGTACCAGCAAACACTCCGTGGGTCAGACACAGAGTGATTATTCTTCTACACGATCCCATCAAACACTCCCGGGGTCAGACACAGAGTGATTATTCCTCTACTCGGTCCCATCAAACACTCCCGGGGTCAGACACAGAGTGATTTTATATCCACACCGTCCCATCATACACTCCCGGGGTCAGACACAGAGTGATTATTCCTCTACACTGTACCATCAAACACACCCGTGGTCAGACACAGAGTGAATCTCCCTCCACGCCGTCCCATCACACACTCCCGGGGTCAGACACAGAGTGATTTTTCCTCGATACGGTCCCATCAAACACTCCCGGGGTCAGACACAGAGTCATTATTCCTCTATACGGTCCCATCACACACGCCGGGGTCTGACACAGAATGATACTCCCGCCACACTGTCCCATCACACGCTCCCTGGGTCAAACCCAGAGTGAATCTTCCTCTACACAGCCCATCACACGCTCCCTGGGTTAGACACAGAGTGAATCTCCTCCACACCGTCCCAGCACACACTCCCGGGTCAGACACAGACTGATTATTCCTCTACACTGTCCCATCAAACACTCCCGGGGTCAGACACAGAGTGAATCTCCCTCCACGCCGTCCCATCACACACTCCCGGGGTCAGACACAGAGTGATTTTCCTCGATACGGTCCCATCAAACACTCCCGGGGTCAGACACAGAGTGATTATTCCTCTATACGGTCCCATCACACACGCCCGTGGTCTGACACAGAATGATACTCCCGCCACACTGTCCCATCACACGCTCCCTGGGTGAAACCCAAAGTGAATCTTCCTCTACACAGCCCATCACACGCTCCCTGGGTCAGACACAGAGTGAATCTCCCTCCACACCGTCCCAACACACACTCCCGGGTCAGACACAGAGTGATTATTCCTCTAGACTGTCCCATCAAACACTCCCGGGGTCAGACACGAAGTGAATTTGTATCCAAACCGTCCCATCATACACTCCCGGGGTCATACACAGAGTAATTATTCCTCTACACTCTACCATCAAACAATCCGTGTGTCAGACTCACAATGATTATTCCTTAACACGGTCCCAACAAACACTCCCGGGGTCAGACAAAGAGTGAATCTCCGTACACACCGTCCCATCACACACTCCCGTGGTCAGACACAGTATGATTATTCCTCTCCACGGTCCCATCACACACTCCCGGGGTCAGACACAGAGAGATTATTCCTCTATACGTCCCATCAAACACTCCCGGGGTCAGACGCAGAGTGAATTTATATCCACACCGTCCCATCATACACTCCCGGGGTCAGACACAGAGTCATTATTCCTCTACACTGTACCATCAAACACTCCGTGGGTCAGACACAGAGTGATTATTCCTCTACACGGTCCCATCAAACACTCCCGGGGTCAGACACAGAGTGATTATTCCTCTACACGGTCCCATCAAACACTCCCGGGGTCAGACACGGAGTGAATTTATATCAACACCGTCCCATCATACACTCCCGGGGTCAGACACAGAGTGATTATTCCTCTACACTGTACCATCAAACACTCCGTGGGTCAGACACAGAGTGATTATTCCTCTACACGATCCCATCAAACACTCCCGGGGTACGACACTGAGTGATTATTCCTCTACAAGGTCCCATCAAACACTCCCGGGGTCAGGCACAGAGAGATTATTGCTCTACACGGTCCCATAAAACAATCCCGGGGTCAGACACAGAGTGAATCTCCCTCCACGCCGTCCCATCAAACACTCCCGGGGTCAGACACAGAGTGATTATTCCTCTACAAGGTCCCATCAAACACGCCCTGGGTCTGACACAGAATGATACTCCCGCCACACTGTCCCATCACACGCTCCCGGGGTCAAACGCAGAGTGAATCTTCCTCTACACAGCCCATCATACGCTCCCTGGGTCAGACACAGAGTGAATCTCCCTCCGCACTGTCCCAACACACACTCCCGGGTCAGACACAGACTGATTATTCCTCTACACGGTCCCATCAAACACTCCCGGGGTCAGACACTGAGTGATTATTCCTCTACACGGTCCCATCAAACACTCCCGGGGTCAGGCACAGAGAGATTTTTCCTCTACACGGTCCAGTCAAACAATCCCGGGGTCAGACACAGAGTGAATCTCCCTCCACGCCGTCCCAACAAACACTCCCGGGGTCAGACACAGAGTAATTATTCCTCTACACTGTACCATCAAACACTCCGTGGGTCAGACACAGAGTGATTATTCCTCTACACGATCCCATCAAACACTGCCGGGGTCAGACACAGAGTGATTATTCCTCTACACGGTCCCATCAAACACTCCGTTGGTCAGACACACAATGATTATTCCTCTACACGGTCCCATCACACACTCCCGGGGTCAGTCACAGAGAGAATTTTTATCCACACCGTCCCATCATACACTTCCGGGGTCAGACACAGAGTGATTATTCCTCTGCACTGTCCCATCAAACACTCCGTGGGTCAGACACACAGTGATTATTCCTCTACACGGTCCCATCAAACACTCCCGGGGTCAGACACAGAGTGATTATTCCTCTACACTGTACCATCAAACACTCCCGGGGTCAGACAAAGAGTGAATCTCCCTACCTACCGTCCCATCACACACTCCCGTTGCCAGACACTGTATGATTATTCCTCTACACCGTCCCATCAAACACTCCCGGGGTCAGACACAGATTGAATCTCCCTCCACGCCGTCCCATCATACAATCCCGGGGTCAGACACAGAGAGATTATTCCTCTACACGGTCCCATCAAATACTCCCGGGGTCAGACACAGAGTGATTATTCCTCTACACGGTCCCATCAAATACTCCCGGGGTCAGACACAGAGTGATTATTCCTCCACACGGTCCCATCAAACACTCCGTGGGTCAGGCACAGTGTGATTATTCCTCTACTCGATCCCATCAAACACTCCCAGGGTACGACACTGAGTGATTATTCCTCTACACGATCCCATCAAACACTCCCGGGGTACGACACTGAGTGATTATTCCTCTACACGGTCCCATCAAACACTCCCGGGGTCAGACACAGAGTGAATCTCCCTCCACGCCGTCCCATCAAACACTCCCGGGGTCAGACACAGAGTGATTATTCCTCTACACTGTACCAGCAAACACTCCGTGGGTCAGACACAGAGTGATTATTCCTCTACACGGTCCCAACACACATTCCCGGGTCAGACACAGACTGATTATTCCTCTCCACGGTCCCATCAAACACTCCGTGGGTCAGACACACTGTGATTATTGCTCTACACGGTCCCATCAAACACTCATGTGGTCAGACAAAGAGTGATTATTCCTCTACACGGTCCCATCAAACACACCCGGGGTCAGACACAGAGTGAATTTATTTCAGCACCGTCCCATCATACTCTCCCGGGGTCAGACACAGAGTGATTATTCCTCTACACTGTACTATCAAACACTCCGTGGGTCAGACACAGAGTGATTATTCCTCTACACGATCCCATCAAACACTCCCGGGGTCAGACACAGAGTGATTATTCCTCAACACGGTCCCATCACACACTCCCGGGGTCAGGCACAGAGTGACTTTTCCTCCACACGGTCCCATCAAACACTCCCGGGGTCAGACACAGAGTGAATCTCCCTCCACGCCGTCCCATCACACACTCCCGGGGTCAGACACAGAGTGATTATTCCTCTACACTGTCCCATCACACACTCCCGGGGTCTGACACAGAATGATACTCCCGCCACACTGTCCCATCACACGCTCCCGGGATCAAACACAGAGTGAATCTTCCTCTACACAGCCCATCACACACTCCCTGGGTCAGACACTTAGTGAATTTATATCCAAACCGTCCCATCATACACTCCCGGGGTCAGACACAGAGTGATTATTCCTCTACACTGTACCATCAAACACTCCTTGGGTCAGACACACAATGATTATTCCTCTACACGGTCTCAACAAACACTCCCGGGGCCAGACAAAGAGTGAATCTCCCTATACACCGTCCCATCACACACTCCCGTGGTCAGACACAGTATGATTATTCCTCTCCACGGTCCATTCACACACTCCCGTGGTCAGACACAGAGAGAATTTATATCCACACCGTCCCATCATACACTCCCGGGGTCAGGCACAGAGTGATTATTCCTCTGCACTGTACCATCAAACACTCCGTGGGTCATACACACAGTGATTATTCCTCTACACGGTCCAATCAAACACTCCCGGGGTCAGACACAGAGTGATTATTCCTCTACACGATCCCATCAAACACTCCCGGGGTCAGACACAGACTGATTATTCCTCTACACGGTCCCATCACACACTCCCGGGGTCAGGCACAGAGTGACTTTTCCTCCACACGGTCCCATCAAACACTCCCGGGGTCAGACTCAGAGTGAATCTCCCTCCACGCCGTCCCATCACACACTCCCGGGGTCAGACACAGAGTGATTATTCCTCTACACGGTCCCATCACACACTCCCGGTGTCTGACACAGAATGATACTCCCGCCACACTGTCCCATCACACGCTCCCGGGGTCAAACACAGAGTGAATCTTCCTCTACACAGCCCATCACACACTCCCTGGGTCAGACACAGAGAGAATCTCCCTCCACACCGTCCCAAAACACACTCCCGGGTCAGACACAGACTGATTATTCCACTGCACGGTCCCATCAAACACTCCCGGGGTCAGACACGGAGTGAATTTATATCCAAACCGTCCCATCATACACTCCCGGGGTCAGACACAGAGTGATTATTCCTCTACACTGTACCATCAAACACTCCATGGGTCAGACACACAATGATTATTCCTCTACACGGTCCCATCACACACTCCCCTGGTCAGACACAGTATGATTATTCCTCTCCACGGTCCCATCACACACTCCCGGGGTCAGAAACAGAGAGAATTTATATCCCCACCGTCCCATCATACACTCCGGGGTCAGGCACAGAGTGATTATTCCTCTGCACTGTACCATCAAACACTCCGTGGGTCAGAAACACAGTGATTATTCCTCTACACGGTCCCATCAAACACTCCCGGGGTCAGACACAGAGTGATTATTCCTCTACACTCTACCATCAAACACTCCCGGGGTCAGACAAAGAGTGAATCTCCCTACACACCGTTCCATCACACACTCCAGTTGTCAGACACTGTATGATTATTCCTCTACACCGTCCCATCATACACTCCCGGGGTCAGACACAGAGTGAATCTGCCTCCACGCCGTCCCATCACACAATCCCGGGGTCAGACACAGAGTGAATTTATATCAAACCCGTCGCATCATACACTCCCGGTGTCAGACACAGAGTGATTATTCCTCTACACGGTCCCATCAAACACTCCCGGGGTCAGACACAGAGTGATTATTCCTCTACACGGTCCCATCAAACACTCCCGGGGTCAGACACAGAGTGATTATTCCTCTACACGGTCCCATCACACACGCCCGGGGTCTGACACAGAATGATACTCCCGTCACACTGTCCAATCACACGCTCCCGGGGTCAAACACAGAGGGAATCTTCCTCTACACAGCCCATCACACACTCCCTGGGTCAGACACAGAGAGAATCTCCCTCCACACCGTCCCAAAACACACTCCCGTTGTCAGACACTGTATGATTATTCCTCTACACCGTCCCATCAAACACTCCCGGGGTCAGACACAGAGTGAATCTGCCTCCACGCCGTCCCATCACACAATCCCGGGGTCAGACACAGAGTGAATTTATATCAAACCCGTCGCATCATACACTCCCGGTGTCAGACACAGAGTGATTATTCCTCTACACGATCCCATCAAACACTCCCGGGGTCAGACACAGAGTGATTATTCCTCTACACGGTCCCATCAAACACTCCCGGGGTCAGACACAGAGTGATTATTCCTCTACACGGTCCCATCACACACGCCCGGGGTCTGACACAGAATGATACTCCCGTCACACTGTCCAATCACACGCTCCCGGGGTCAAACACAGAGGGAATCTTCCTCTACACAGCCCATCACACACTCCCTGGGTCAGACACAGAGAGAATCTCCCTCCACACCGTCCCAAAACACACTCCCGGGGTCAGACACAGAGTGATTATTCCTCTACACTGTACCATCAAACACTCCGTGGGTCAGACACACTGTGATTATTCCTCTACACGGTCCCATCAAACACTCCCGTGGTCAGACACAGAGTGATTATTCCTCTACACGGTCCCATCAAACACACCCGGGGTCAGACACAGAGTGAATTTATTTCAGCACCGTCCCATCATACTCTCCCGGGGTCAGACACAGAGTGATTATTCCTCTACACTGTACTATCAAACACTCCGTGGGTCAGACACAGAGTGATTATTCCTCTACACGATCCCATCAAACACTCCCGGGGTCAGACACAGAGTGATTATTCCTCTACACGGTCCCATCAAACACTCCCGGGGTCAGGCACAGAGTGACTTTTCCTCCACACGGTCCCATCAAACACTCCCGGGGTCAGACACAGAGTGAATCTCCCTCCACGCCGTCCCATCACACACTCCCGGGGTCAGACACAGAGTGATTATTCCTCTACACGGTCCCATCACACACTCCCGGGGTCTGACACAGAATGATACTCCCGCCACACTGTCCCATCACACGCTCCCGGGGTCAAACACAGAGTGAATCTTCCTCTCCACGGTCCCATCAAACACTCCCGGGGTCAGACACAGAGTGAATTAATATCCACACCGTCCCATCATACACTCCCGTGGTCAGACACAGAGTGAATTTATATCAACACCGTCCCATCATACACTCCCGTGGTCAGACATAGTGATTATTCCTCTACACTGTACCAGCAAACACTCCGTGGGTCAGACACAGAGTGATTATTCTTCTACACGATCCCATCAAACACTCCCGGGGTCAGACACAGTGTGATTATTCCTCTACTCGGTCCCATCAAACACTCCCGGGGTCAGACACAGAGTGATTTTATATCCACACCGTCCCATCATACACTCCCGGGGTCAGACACAGAGTGATTATTCCTCTACACTGTACCATCAAACACACCCGGGGACAGACACAGAGGGAATCTCCCTCCACGCCGTCCCATCACACACTCCCGGGGTCAGACACAGAGTGATTTTTCCTCGATACGGTCCCATCAAACACTCCCGGGGTCAGACACAGAGTAATTATTCCTCTATACGGTCCCATCACACACGCCCGGGGTCTGACACAGAATGATACTCCCGCCACACTGTCCCATCACACGCTCCCGGGGTCAAACACAGAGTGAATCTTCCTCTACACAGCCAATCACACGCTCCCTGGGTCAGACACAGAGTGAATCTCCTTCCACACCGTCCCAACACACACTCCCGGGTCAGACACAGACTGATAATTCCTCTACACGGTCCAATCAAACACTCCCGGGGTCAGACACGGAGTGAATTTGTATCCAAACCGTCCCATCATACACTCCCGGGGTCATGCACAGAGTAATTATTCCTCTACACACTACCATCAAACAATCCGTGTGTCAGACACACAATGATTATTCCTCTACACGGTCCCAACAAACACTCCCGGGGTCAGACAAAGAGTGAATCTCCGTACACACCGTCCCATCACACACTCCCGTGGTCAGACACAGTATGATTATTCCTCTCCACGGTCCCATCACACACTCCCGGGGTCAGACACTGAGAGATTATTCCTCTATACGGTCCCATCAAACACTCCCGGGGTCAAACACAGAGTGAATCTTCCTCTACACAGCACATCACACACTCCCTGGGTCAGACACAGAGAGAATCTCCCTCCACACCGTCCCAAAACACACTCCAGGGTCAGACACAGACTGATTATTCCACTGCACGGTCCCATCAAACACTCCCGGGGTCAGACACGGAGTGAATTTATATCCAAACCGTCCCATCATACACACCCGGGGTCAGACACAGAGTGATTATCCCTCTACACTGTACCATCAAACCCTCCGTGGGTCAGACACACAATGATTATTCCTCTACACGGTCCCAACAAACACTCCCGGGGCCAGACAAAGAGTGAATCTTCATACACACCGTCCCATCACACACTCCCGTGGTCAGACACAGTATGATTATTCCTCTCCACGGTCCCATCACACACTCACGGGGTCAGACACAGAGAGAATTTATATCCACACCGTCCCATCATACACTCCCGGGGTCAGGCACAGAGTGAATCTCCCTCCACGCCGTCCCATCACACACTCCCGGGGTCAGACACGGAGTGATTATTCCTCTACACGGTCCCATCACACACTCCCGGGGTCTGACACAGAATGATACTCCCGCCACACTGCCCATCACACGCTCCCGGGGTCAAACACAGAGTGAATCTTCCTCTACACAGCCCATCACACACTCCCTGGGTCAGAAACAGAGAGAATCTCCCTCCACACCGTCCCAAAACACACTCCCGGGTCAGACACAGACTGATTATTCCACTGCACGGTCCCATCAAACACTCCCGGGGTCAGACACGGAGTGAATTTATATCCAAACCGTCCCATCATACACTCCCGGGGTCAGACACAGAGTGATTATTCCTCTACACTGTACCATCAAACACTCCATGGGTCAGACACACAATGATTATTCCTCTACACGGTCCCATCACACACTCCCGTGGTCAGACACAGTATGATTATTCCTCTCCACGGTCCCATCTCACACTCCCGGGGACAGAAACAGAGAGAATTTATATCCCCACCGTCCCATCATACACTCCGCGGTCAGGCACAGAGTGATTATTCCTCTGCACTGTACCATCAAACACTCCGTGGGTCAGACACAGAGTGATTATTCCTCTACACGATCCCATCAAACACTCCCGGGGTCAGACACAGACTGATTATTCCTCTACACGGTCCCATCACACACTCCCGGGGTCAGGCACAGAGTGACTTTTCCTCCACACGGTCCCATCAAACACTCCCGGGGTCAGACACAGAGTGAATCTCCCTCCACGCCGTCCCATCACACACTCCCGGGGTCAGACACACAGTGATTATTCCTCTACACGGTCCCATCACACACTCCCGGGGTCTGACACAGAATGATACTCCCGCCACACTGTCCCATCACACGCTCCCGGGGTCAAACACAGAGTGAATCTTCCTCTACACAGCCCATCACACACTCCCTGGGTCAGACACAGAGAGAATTTATATCCACACCGTCCCATCATACACTCCCGGGGTCAGGCACAGAGTGATTATTCCTCTGCACTGTACCATCAAACACTCCGTGGGTCATACACACAGTGATTATTCCTCTACACGGTCCCATCAAACACTCCCGGGGTCAGACACAGAGTGAATTTATTTCAGCACCGTCCCATCATACTCTCCCGGGGTCAGACACAGAGTGATTATTCCTCTACACTGTACCATCAAACACTCCGTGGGTCAGACACAGAGTGATTATTCCTCTACACGATCCCATCAAACACTCCCGGGGTCAGACACAGACTGATTATTCCTCTACACGGTCCCATCACACACTCCCGGGGTCAGGCACAGAGTGACTTTTCCTCCACACGGTCCCATCAAACACTCCCGGGGTCAGACACAGAGTGAATCTCCCTCCACGCCGTCCCATCACACACTCCAGGGGTCAGACACACAGTGATTATTCCTCTACACTGTCCCATCACACACTCCCGGGGTCTGACACAGAATGATACTCCCGCCACACTGTCCCATCACACGCTCCCGGGGTCAAACACAGAGTGAATCTTCCTCTACACAGCCCATCACACACTCCCTGGGTCAGACACAGAGAGAATTTATATCCACACCGTCCCATCATACACTCCCGGGGTCAGGCACAGAGTGATTATTCCTCTGCACTGTACCATCAAACACTCCGTGGGTCATACACACAGTGATTATTCCTCTACACGGTCCCATCAAACACTCCCGGGGTCAGACACAGAGTGATTATTCCTCTACACTGTACCATCAAACACTCCCGGGGTCAGACAAAGAGTGAATCTCCCTACACACCGTCCGATCAAACACTCCCGGGGTCAGACACAGAGTGAATCTCCCTCCACGCCGTCCCATCACACAATCCCGGGGTCAGACACAGAGAGATTATTCCTCTACACGGTCCCATCAAATACTCCCGGGGTCAGACATAGAGTGATTATTCCTCCACACGGTCCCATCAAACACTCCCGGGGTCAGACACAGAGTGAATTTATATCAACCCCGTCGCATCATACACTCCCGGGGTCAGACACAGAGTGATTATTCCTCTACACTGTACCATCAAACACTCCGGGTGTCAGACACAGAGTGATTATTCCTCTACACGGTCACATCAAACACTCCCGGGGTCAGACACAGAGTGATTATTCCTCTACACGATCCCATCAAACACTCCCGGGGTCAGACACAGAGTGATTATTCCTCTACACTGTCCCATCAAACACTCCCGGGGTCAGACACAGAGTGATTATTCCTCTACACGCTCCCATCACACACGCCCGGGGTCTGACACAGAATGATACTCCCGCCACACTGTCCCATCACACGCTCGCGGGGTCAAACACAGAGTGAATCTTCATCTACACAGCCCATCACACACTCCCTGGGTCAGACACAGAGAGAATCTCCCTCCCCACCGTCCCAAAACACACTCCGGAGTCAGACACAGACTGAATATTCCTCTGCACAGTCCCATCAAAAACTCCCGGGGTCAGACACAGAGAGAATTTATATCCACACCGTCCCATCATACACTCCCGGGGTCAGACACAGAGTGATTATTCCTCTACACTGTACCATCAAACACTCCGTGGGTCAGACACACAGTGATTATTCCTCTACACGGTCCCATCAAACACTCCCGTGGTCAGACACAGAATGATTATTCCTTTACACGGTCCCATCAAACACTCCCGGGGTCAGACACAGAGTGAATTTATTTCAACACCGTCCCATCATACACTCCCGGGGTCAGACACAGAGTGATTATTCCTCTATACTGTACCATCAAACACTCCGTGGGTCAGACACACAGTGATTATTCCTCTACACGGTCCCATCAAACACTCCCGTGGTCAGACACAGAATGATTATTCCTTTACACGGTCCCATCAAACACTCCCGGGGTCAGACACAGAGTGAATTTATTTCAACACCGTCCCATCATACACTCCCGGGGTCAGACACAGAGTGATTATTCCCTTATTCCTCTATACTGTACCATCAAACAATCCGTGGGTCAGACACAGAGTGATTATTCCTATACACGGTCCCATCAAACACTCCCGGGGTCAGACACAGAGTGATTATTCCTCTACACGCTCCCATCACACACGCCCGGGGTCTGACACAGAATGATACTCCCGCCACACTGTCCCATCACACGCTCGCGAGGTCAAACACAGAGTGAATCTTCCTCTACACAGCCCATCACACACTCCCTGGGTCAGACACAGAGAGAATTTATTTCAACACCGTCCCATCATACACTCCCGGGGTCAGACACAGCGTGATTTTTCCTCTAGACTGTACCATCAAACTCTCCGTGGGTCAGACACAGTGATTATTCCTCTACACGATCCCATCAAACACTCCCGGGGCCAGACAAAGAGTGAATCTCCCTACACACCATCATACACTCCCGTTGTCAGACACTGTATGATTATTCCTCTACACGGTCCCATCAAACACACCCGGGGTCAGACACAGAGTGAATCTCCCTCCATGCCGTCGCATCACACAATCCCGGGGTCAGACACAGAGTGATTATTCCTCTACACTGTACCATCAAACACTCCGTGGGTCAGACACACAGTGATTATTCCTCTACACGGTCCCATCAAACACTTCCGGGGTCAGACACAGAGTGATTATTCCTCTACACGGTCCCATCAAACACTCCCGGGGTCAGACACTGAGTGAATTTATATCAACACCGTCCCATCATACACTCCCGTGGTCAGACACAGTATGATTATTCCTCTCCACGGTCCCATCAAACACTCCCGGGGTCAGACACAGAGTGAATTTATATCCACACCGTCCCATCATACACTCTCGGGGTCAGACACAGAGTGATTAATCCTCTACACTGTACCATCAAACACTCCGTGGGTCAGACACAGAGTGATTATTCCTCTACACGGTCTCATCAAACACTCCCGGGGTCAGACACAGAGTGATTATTCCTCTACACGGTCCCATCAAACACTCCCGGGGTCAGACACAGAGTGAATTTATATCAACACCGTCCCATCATACACTCCCGGGGTCAGACACAGAGTGAATCTCCCTCCACGCCGTCCCATCACACACTCCCGGGGTCAGACACAGAGTTATTTTTCCTCGATACGGTCCCATCAAACACTCCCGGGGTCAGACACAGAGTGATTATTCCTCTATACGGTCCCATCACACACGCCCGGGGTCTGACACAGAATGATACTCCCGCCACACTGTCCCATCACACTCTCCCGGGGTCAAACACAGAGTGAATCTTCCTCTACACAGCCCATCACACGCTCCCTGGGTCAGACACAGAGTGAATCTCCCTCCACACCGTCCCAAAACACACTCGGGTGTCAGACACAGACTGATTATTCCTCTGCACGGTGCCATCAAACACTCCAGGGGTCAGACACAGAGTGATTATTCCTCTATACTGTACCATCAAACACTCCGTGGGTCAGACACACAGTGATTATTCCTCTACACGGTCCCATCAAACACTCCCGTGGTCAGACACAGACTGATTATTCCTCTACACGGTCCCATCAAACACTCCCGGGGTCAGACACGGAGTGAAATTGTATCCAAACCGTCCCATCATACACTCCCGAGGTCATACACAGAGTAATTATTCCTCTACACTCTACCATCAAACAATCCGTGTGTCAGACACACAATGATTATTCCTCTACACGGTCCCAACAAACACTCCCGGGGTCAGACAAAGAGTGAATCTCCGTACACACCGTCCCATCACACACTCCCGTGGTCAGACACAGTATGATTATTCCTCTCCACGGTCCCATCAAACACTCCCGGGGTCAGACACAGAGTGAATTTATATCCACACCGTCCCATCATACACTCCCGGGGTCAGACACAGAGTGATTATTCCTCTACACTGTACCAGCAAACACTCCGTGGGTCAGACACAGAGAGATTATTCCTCTACACGGTCCCATCAAATACTCCCGGGGTCAGACACAGAGTGATTATTCCTCCACACGGTCCCATCAAGCACTCCCGGGGTCAGACACAGAGTGAATTTATATCAACACCGTCCCATCATACACTCCCGGGGTCAGACACAGTGATTATTCCTCTACACTGTACCAGCAAACACTCCGTGGGTCAGACACAGAGTGATTATTCTTCTACACGATCCCATCAAACACTCCCGGGGTCAGACACAGAGTGATTATTCCTCTACTCGGTCCCATCAAACACTCCCGGGGTCAGACACAGAGTGATTTTATATCCACACCGTCCCATCATACACTCCCGGGGTCAGACACAGAGTGATTATTCCTCTACACTGTACCATCAAACACACCCGTGGTCAGACACAGAGTGAATCTCCCTCCACGCCGTCCCATCACACACTCCCGGGGTCAGACACAGAGTGATTTTTCCTCGATACGGTCCCATCAAACACTCCCGGGGTCAGACACAGAGTCATTATTCCTCTATACGGTCCCATCACACACGCCCGGGGTCTGACACAGAATGATACTCCCGCCACACTGTCCCATCACACGCTCCCTGGGTCAAACCCAGAGTGAATCTTCCTCTACACAGCCCATCACACGCTCCCTGGGTTAGACACAGAGTGAATCTCCCTCCACACCGTCCCAGCACACACTCCCGGGTCAGACACAGACTGATTATTCCTCTACACTGTCCCATCAAACACTCCCGGGGTCAGACACAGAGTGAATCTCCCTCCACGCCGTCCCATCACACACTCCCGGGGTCAGACACAGAGTGATTTTTCCTCGATACGGTCCCATCAAACACTCCCGGGGTCAGACACAGAGTGATTATTCCTCTATACGGTCCCATCACACACGCCCGTGGTCTGACACAGAATGATACTCCCGCCACACTGTCCCATCACACGCTCCCTGGGTGAAACCCAAAGTGAATCTTCCTCTACACAGCCCATCACACGCTCCCTGGGTCAGACACAGAGTGAATCTCCCTCCACACCGTCCCAACACACACTCCCGGGTCAGACACAGAGTGATTATTCCTCTAGACTGTCCCATCAAACACTCCCGGGGTCAGACACGAAGTGAATTTGTATCCAAACCGTCCCATCATACACTCCCGGGGTCATACACAGAGTAATTATTCCTCTACACTCTACCATCAAACAATCCGTGTGTCAGACTCACAATGATTATTCCTTAACACGGTCCCAACAAACACTCCCGGGGTCAGACAAAGAGTGAATCTCCGTACACACCGTCCCATCACACACTCCCGTGGTCAGACACAGTATGATTATTCCTCTCCACGGTCCCATCACACACTCCCGGGGTCAGACACAGAGAGATTATTCCTCTATACGTCCCATCAAACACTCCCGGGGTCAGACGCAGAGTGAATTTATATCCACACCGTCCCATCATACACTCCCGGGGTCAGACACAGAGTCATTATTCCTCTACACTGTACCATCAAACACTCCGTGGGTCAGACACAGAGTGATTATTCCTCTACACGGTCCCATCAAACACTCCCGGGGTCAGACACAGAGTGATTATTCCTCTACACGGTCCCATCAAACACTCCCGGGGTCAGACACGGAGTGAATTTATATCAACACCGTCCCATCATACACTCCCGGGGTCAGACACAGAGTGATTATTCCTCTACACTGTACCATCAAACACTCCGTGGGTCAGACACAGAGTGATTATTCCTCTACACGATCCCATCAAACACTCCCGGGGTACGACACTGAGTGATTATTCCTCTACAAGGTCCCATCAAACACTCCCGGGGTCAGGCACAGAGAGATTATTGCTCTACACGGTCCCATAAAACAATCCCGGGGTCAGACACAGAGTGAATCTCCCTCCACGCCGTCCCATCAAACACTCCCGGGGTCAGACACAGAGTGATTATTCCTCTACAAGGTCCCATCAAACACGCCCTGGGTCTGACACAGAATGATACTCCCGCCACACTGTCCCATCACACGCTCCCGGGGTCAAACGCAGAGTGAATCTTCCTCTACACAGCCCATCATACGCTCCCTGGGTCAGACACAGAGTGAATCTCCCTCCGCACTGTCCCAACACACACTCCCGGGTCAGACACAGACTGATTATTCCTCTACACGGTCCCATCAAACACTCCCGGGGTCAGACACTGAGTGATTATTCCTCTACACGGTCCCATCAAACACTCCCGGGGTCAGGCACAGAGAGATTTTTCCTCTACACGGTCCAGTCAAACAATCCCGGGGTCAGACACAGAGTGAATCTCCCTCCACGCCGTCCCAACAAACACTCCCGGGGTCAGACACAGAGTAATTATTCCTCTACACTGTACCATCAAACACTCCGTGGGTCAGACACAGAGTGATTATTCCTCTACACGATCCCATCAAACACTGCCGGGGTCAGACACAGAGTGATTATTCCTCTACACGGTCCCATCAAACACTCCGTTGGTCAGACACACAATGATTATTCCTCTACACGGTCCCATCACACACTCCCGGGGTCAGTCACAGAGAGAATTTTTATCCACACCGTCCCATCATACACTTCCGGGGTCAGACACAGAGTGATTATTCCTCTGCACTGTCCCATCAAACACTCCGTGGGTCAGACACACAGTGATTATTCCTCTACACGGTCCCATCAAACACTCCCGGGGTCAGACACAGAGTGATTATTCCTCTACACTGTACCATCAAACACTCCCGGGGTCAGACAAAGAGTGAATCTCCCTACCTACCGTCCCATCACACACTCCCGTTGCCAGACACTGTATGATTATTCCTCTACACCGTCCCATCAAACACTCCCGGGGTCAGACACAGATTGAATCTCCCTCCACGCCGTCCCATCATACAATCCCGGGGTCAGACACAGAGAGATTATTCCTCTACACGGTCCCATCAAATACTCCCGGGGTCAGACACAGAGTGATTATTCCTCTACACGGTCCCATCAAATACTCCCGGGGTCAGACACAGAGTGATTATTCCTCCACACGGTCCCATCAAACACTCCGTGGGTCAGGCACAGTGTGATTATTCCTCTACTCGATCCCATCAAACACTCCCAGGGTACGACACTGAGTGATTATTCCTCTACACGATCCCATCAAACACTCCCGGGGTACGACACTGAGTGATTATTCCTCTACACGGTCCCATCAAACACTCCCGGGGTCAGACACAGAGTGAATCTCCCTCCACGCCGTCCCATCAAACACTCCCGGGGTCAGACACAGAGTGATTATTCCTCTACACTGTACCAGCAAACACTCCGTGGGTCAGACACAGAGTGATTATTCCTCTACACGGTCCCAACACACATTCCCGGGTCAGACACAGACTGATTATTCCTCTCCACGGTCCCATCAAACACTCCCGGGGTCAGACACAGAGTGAATTTATATCCACACCGTCCCATCATACACTCTCGGGGTCAGACACAGAGTGATTAATCCTCTACACTGTACCATCAAACACTCCGTGGGTCAGACACAGAGTGATTATTCCTCTACACGGTCCCATCAAACACTCCCGGGGTGAGACACAGAGTGATTATTCCTCTACACGGTCCCATCAAACACTCCCGGGGTCAGACACAGAGTGAATTTATAACAACACCGTCCCATCATACACTCCCGGGGTCAGACACAGAGTGATTATTCATCTACACTGTACCAGCAAACACTCCGTGGGTCAGACACAGAGTGATTATTCCTCTACACGATCCCATCAAACACTCCCGGGGTACGACACTGAGTGATTATTCCTCTACAAGGTCCCATCAAACACTCCCGGGGTCAGGCACAGAGAGATTATTGCTCTACACGGTCCCATAAAACAATCCCGGGATCAGACACAGAGTGAATCTCCCTCCACGCCGTCCCATCAAACACTCCCGGGGTCAGACACAGAGTGATTATTCCTCTACAAGGTCCCATCAAACACGCCCTGGGTCTGACACAGAATGATACTCCCGCCACACTGTCCCATCACACGCTCCCGGGGTCAAACGCAGAGTGAATCTTCCTCTACACAGCCCATCATACGCTCCCTGGGTCAGACACAGAGTGAATCTCCCTCCGCACTGTCCCAACGCACACTCCCGGGTCAGACACAGACTGATTATTCCTCTACACGGTCCCATCAAACACTCCCGGGGTCAGACACTGAGTGATTATTCCTCTACACGGTCCCATCAAACACTCCCGGGGTCAGGCACAGAGAGATTTTTCCTCTACACGGTCCAGTCAAACAATCCCGGGGTCAGACACAGAGTGAATCTCCCTCCACGCCGTCCCAACAAACACTCCCGGGGTCAGACACAGAGTAATTATTCCTCTACACTGTACCATCAAACACTCCGTGGGTCAGACGCAGAGTGATTATTCCTCTACACGATCCCATCAAACACTGCCGGGGTCAGACACAGAGTGATTATTCCTCTACACGGTCCCATCAAACACTCCGTTGGTCAGACACACAATGATTATTCCTCTACACGGTCCCATCACACACTCCCGGGGTCAGTCACAGAGAGAATTTTTATCCACACCGTCCCATCATACACTTCCGGGGTCAGACACAGAGTGATTATTCCTCTGCACTGTCCCATCAAACACTCCGTGGGTCAGACACACAGTGATTATTCCTCTACACGGTCCCATCAAACACTCCCGGGGTCAGACACAGAGTGATTATTCCTCTACACTGTACCATCAAACACTCCCGGGGTCAGACAAAGAGTGAATCTCCCTACCTACCGTCCCATCACACACTCCCGTTGCCAGACACTGTATGATTATTCCTCTACACCGTCCCATCAAACACTCCCGGGGTCAGACACAGATTGAATCTCCCTCCACGCCGTCCCATCATACAATCCCGGGGTCAGACACAGAGAGATTATTCCTCCTCACGGTCCCATCAAATACTCCCGGGGTCAGACACAGAGTGATTATTCCTCTACACGGTCCCATCAAATACTCCCGGGGTCAGACACAGAGTGATTATTCCTCCACACGGTCCCATCAAACACTCCGTGGGTCAGGCACAGAGTGATTATTCCTCTACTCGATCCCATCAAACACTCCCAGGGTACGACACTGAGTGATTATTCCTCTACACGATCCCATCAAACACTCCCGGGGTACGACACTGAGTGATTATTCCTCTACACGGTCCCATCAAACACTCCCGGGGTCAGACACAGAGTGAATCTCCCTCCACGCCGTCCCATCAAACACTCCCGGGGTCAGACACAGAGTGATTATTCCTCTACACTGTACCAGCAAACACTCCGTGGGTCAGACACAGAGTGATTATTCCTCTACACGGTCCCAACACACATTCCCGGGTCAGACACAGACTGATTATTCCTCTCCACGGTCCCATCAAACACTCCCGGGGTCAGACACAGAGTGAATTTATATCCACACCGTCCCATCATACACTCTCGGGGTCAGACACAGAGTGATTAATCCTCTACACTGTACCATCAAACACTCCGTGGGTCAGACACAGAGTGATTATTCCTCTACACGGTCCCATCAAACACTCCCGGGGTGAGACACAGAGTGATTATTCCTCTACACGGTCCCATCAAACACTCCCGGGGTCAGACACAGAGTGAATTTATATCAACACCGTCCCATCATACACTCCCGGGGTCAGACACAGAGTGATTATTCATCTACACTGTACCAGCAAACACTCCGTGGGTCAGACACAGAGTGATTATACCTCTACACGATCCCATCAAACACTCCCGGGGTCAGACACAGAGTGATTATTCCTCTACTCGGTCCCATCAAACACTCCCGGGGTCAGACACAGAGTGAATTTATATCCACACCGTCCCATCATACACTCCCGTGGTCAGACACAGAGTGATTATTCCTCTACACTGTACAATCAAACACACCCGGGGTCAGACACAGAGTGAATTTTCCTCGATACCGTCCCATCAAACACTCCCGGGGTCAGACACAGAGTGATTATTCCTCTATACGGTCCCATCACGCACGCCAGGGGTCTGACACAGAATGATACTCCCGCCACACGGTCCCATCAAACACTCCCGGGGTCAGACACAGAGTGATTATTCCTCTACACTGTACCATCAAACACTCCCGGGGTCAGACAAAGAGTGAATCTCCCTACCTACCGTCCCATCACACACTCCCGTTGCCAGACACTGTATGATTATTCCTCTACACCGTCCCATCAAACACTCCCGGGGTCAGACACAGATTGAATCTCCCTCCACGCCGTCCCATCACACAATCCCGGGGTCAGACACAGAGAGATTATTCCTCTACACGTTCCCATCAAATACTCCCGGGGTCAGACACAGAGTGATTATTCCTCTACACGGTCCCATCAAATACTCCCGGGGTCAGACACAGAGTGATTATTCCTCCACACGGTCCCATCAAACACTCCGTGGGTCAGGCACAGAGTGATTATTCCTCTACACGATCCCATCAAACACTCCCAGGGTACGACACTGAGTGATTATTCCTCTACACGATCCCATCAAACACTCCCGGGGTACGACACTGAGTGATTATTCCTCTACACGGTCCCATCAAACACTCCCGGGGTCAGACACAGAGTGAATCTCCCTCCACGCCGTCCCATCAAACACTCCCGGGGTCAGACACAGAGTGATTATTCCTCTACACTGTACCAGCAAACACTCCGTGGGTCAGACACAGAGTGATTATTCCTCTACACGGTCCCAACACACATTCCCGGGTCAGACACAGACTGATTATTCCTCTCCACGGTCCCATCAAACACTCCCGGGGTCAGACACAGAGTGAATTTATATCCACACCGTCCCATCATACACTCTCGGGGTCAGACACAGAGTGATTAATCCTCTACACTGTACCATCAAACACTCCGTGGGTCAGACACAGAGTGATTATTCCTCTACACGGTCCCATCAAACACTCCCGGGGTGAGACACAGAGTGATTATTCCTCTACACGGTCCATTCAAACACTCCCGGGGTCAGACACAGAGTGAATTTATATCAACACCGTCCCATCATACACTCCCGGGGTCAGACACAGAGTGATTATTCATCTACACTGTACCAGCAAACACTCCGTGGGTCAGACACAGAGTGATTATACCTCTACACGATCCCATCAAACACTCCCGGGGTCAGACACAGAGTGATTATTCCTCTACTCGGTCCCATCAAACACTCCCGGGGTCAGACACAGAGTGAATTTATATCCACACCGTCCCATCATACACTCCCGTGGTCAGACACAGAGTGATTATTCCTCTACACTGTACAATCAAACACACCCGGGGTCAGACACAGAGTGAATCTCCCTCCACGCCGTCCCATCACACACTCCCGGGGTCAGACACAGAGTGATTTTTCCTCGATACGGTCCCATCAAACACTCCCGGGGTCAGACACAGTGTGATTATTCCTCTATACGGTCCCATCACACACGCCAGGGGTCTGACACAGAATGATACTCCCGCCACACGGTCCCATCAAACACTCCCGGGGTCAGACACAGAGTGATTATTCCTCTACACTGTACCATCAAACACTCCCGGGGTCAGACAAAGAGTGAATCTCCCTACCTACCGTCCCATCACACACTCCCGTTGCCAGACACTGTATGATTATTCCTCTACACCGTCCCATCAAACACTCCAGGGTCAGACACAGATTGAATCTCCCTCCACGCCGTCCCATCACACAATCCCGGGGTCAGACACAGAGAGATTATTCCTCTACACGGTCCCATCAAATACTCCCGGGGTCAGACACAGAGTGATTATTCCTTTACACGGTCCCATCAAATACTCCCGGGGTCAGACACAGAGTGATTATTCCTCCACACGGTCCCATCAAACACTCCGTGGGTCAGGCACAGAGTGATTATTCCTCTACGCGATCCCATCAAACACTCCCAGGGTACGACACTGAGTGATTATTCCTCTACACGATCCCATCAAACACTCCCGGGGTACGACACTGAGTGATTATTCCTCTGCACGGTCCCATCAAACACTCCCGGGGTCAGACACAGAGTGAGTCTCCCTCCACGCCGTCCCATCAAACACTCCCGGGGTCAGACACAGAGTGATTATTCCTCTACACTGTACCAGCAAACACTCCGTGGGTCAGACACAGAGTGATTATTCCTCTACACGGTCCCAACACACATTCCCGGGTCAGACACAGACTGATTATTCCTCTCCACGGTCCCATCAAACACTCCCGGGGTCAGACACAGAGAGATTATTCCTCTACACGTTCCCATCAAATACTCCCGGGGTCAGACACAGAGTGATTATTCCTCTACACGGTCCCATCAAATACTCCCGGGGTCAGACACAGAGTGATTATTCCTCCACACGGTCCCATCAAACACTCCGTGGGTCAGGCACAGAGTGATTATTCCTCTACACGATCCCATCAAACACTCCCAGGGTACGACACTGAGTGATTATTCCTCTACACGATCCCATCAAACACTCCCGGGGTACGACACTGAGTGATTATTCCTCTACACGGTCCCATCAAACACTCCCGGGGTCAGACACAGAGTGAATCTCCCTCCACGCCGTCCCATCAAACACTCCCGGGGTCAGACACAGAGTGATTATTCCTCTACACTGTACCAGCAAACACTCCGTGGGTCAGACACAGAGTGATTATTCCTCTACCCGGTCCCAACACACATTCCCGGGTCAGACACAGACTGATTATTCCTCTCCACGGTCCCATCAAACACTCCCGGGGTCAGACACAGAGTGAATTTATATCCACACCGTCCCATCATACACTCTCGGGGTCAGACACAGAGTGATTAATCCTCTACACTGTACCATCAAACACTCCGTGGGTCAGACACAGAGTGATTATTCCTCTACACGGTCCCATCAAACACTCCCGGGGTGAGACACAGAGTGATTATTCCTCTACACGGTCCATTCAAACACTCCCGGGGTCAGACACAGAGTGAATTTATATCAACACCGTCCCATCATACACTCCCGGGGTCAGACACAGAGTGATTATTCATCTACACTGTACCAGCAAACACTCCGTGGGTCAGACACAGAGTGATTATACCTCTACACGATCCCATCAAACACTCCCGGGGTCAGACACAGAGTGATTATTCCTCTACTCGGTCCCATCAAACACTCCCGGGGTCAGACACAGAGTGAATTTATATCCACACCGTCCCATCATACACTCCCGTGGTCAGACACAGAGTGATTATTCCTCTACACTGTACAATCAAACACACCCGGGGTCAGACACAGAGTGAATCTCCCTCCACGCCGTCCCATCACACACTCCCGGGGTCAGACACAGAGTGATTTTTCCTCGATACGGTCCCATCAAACACTCCCGGGGTCAGACACAGAGTGATTATTCCTCTATACGGTCCCATCACACACGCCAGGGGTCTGACACAGAATGATACTCCCGCCACACGGTCCCATCAAACACTCCCGGGGTCAGACACAGAGTGATTATTCCTCTACACTGTACCATCAAACACTCCCGGGGTCAGACAAAGAGTGAATCTCCCTACCTACCGTCCCATCACACACTCCCGTTGCCAGACACTGTATGATTATTCCTCTACACCGTCCCATCAAACACTCCCGGGGTCAGACACAGATTGAATCTCCCTCCACGCCGTCCCATCACACAATCCCGGGGTCAGACACAGAGAGATTATTCCTCTACACGGTCCCATCAAATACTCCCGGGGTCAGACACAGAGTGATTATTCCTTTACACGGTCCCATCAAATACTCCCGGGGTCAGACACAGAGTGATTATTCCTCCACACGGTCCCATCAAACACTCCGTGGGTCAGGCACAGAGTGATTATTCCTCTACACGATCCCATCAAACACTCCCAGGGTACGACACTGAGTGATTATTCCTCTACACGATCCCATCAAACACTCCCGGGGTACGACACTGAGTGATTATTCCTCTACACGGTCCCATCAAACACTCCCGGGGTCAGACACAGAGTGAATCTCCCTCCACGCCGTCCCATCAAACACTCCCGGGGTCAGACACAGAGTGATTATTCCTCTACACTGTACCAGCAAACACTCCGTGGGTCAGACACAGAGTGATTATTCCTCTACACGGTCCCAACACACATTCCCGGGTCAGACACAGACTGATTATTCCTCTCCACGGTCCCATCAAACACTCCCGGGGTCAGACACAGAGTGAATTTATATCCACACCGTCCCATCATACACTCTCGGGGTCAGACACAGAGTGATTAATCCTCTACACTGTACCATCAAACACTCCGTGGGTCAGACACAGAGTGATTATTCCTCTACACGGTCCCATCAAACACTCCCGGGGTGAGACACAGAGTGATTATTCCTCTACACGGTCCCATCAAACACTCCCGGGGTCAGACACAGAGTGAATTTATATCAACACCGTCCCATCATACACTCCCGGGGTCAGACACAGAGTGATTATTCATCTACACTGTACCAGCAAACACTCCGTGGGTCAGACACAGAGTGATTATACCTCTACACGATCCCATCAAACACTCCCGGGGTCAGACACAGAGTGATTATTCCTCTACTCGGTCCCATCAAACACTCCCGTGGTCAGACACAGAGTGATTATTCCTCTACACTGTACAATCAAACACACCCGGGGTCAGACACAGAGTGAATCTCCCTCCACGCCGTCCCATCACACACTCCCGGGGTCAGACACAGAGTGATTTTTCCTCGATACTGTCCCATCAAACACTCCCGGGGTCAGACACAGAGTGATTATTCCTCTATACGGTCCCATCACACACGCCAGGGGTCTGACACAGAATGATACTCCCGCCACACGGTCCCATCAAACACTCCCGGGGTCAGACACAGAGTGATTATTCCTCTACACTGTACCATCAAACACTCCCGGGGTCAGACAAAGAGTGAATCTCCCTACCTACCGTCCCATCACACACTCCCGTTGCCAGACACTGTATGATTATTCCTCTACACCGTCCCATCAAACACTCCCGGGGTCAGACACAGATTGAATCTCCCTCCACGCCGTCCCATCACACAATCCCGGGGTCAGACACAGAGAGATTATTCCTCTACACGTTCCCATCAAATACTCCCGGGGTCAGACACAGAGTGATTATTCCTCTACACGGTCCCATCAAATACTCCCGGGGTCAGACACAGAGTGATTATTCCTCCACACGGTCCCATCAAACACTCCGTGGGTCAGGCACAGAGTGATTATTCCTCTACACGATCCCATCAAACACTCCCAGGGTGCGACACTGAGTGATTATTCCTCTACACGATCCCATCAAACACTCCCGGGGTACGACACTGAGTGATTATTCCTCTACACGGTCCCATCAAACACTCCCGGGGTCAGACACAGAGTGAATCTCCCTCCACGCCGTCCCATCAAACACTCCCGGGGTCAGACACAGAGTGATTATTCCTCTACACTGTACCAGCAAACACTCCGTGGGTCAGACACAGAGTGATTATTCCTCTACACGGTCCCAACACACATTCCCGGGTCAGACACAGACTGATTATTCCTCTCCACGGTCCCATCAAACACTCCCGGGGTCAGACACAGAGTGAATTTATATCCACACCGTCCCATCATACACTCTCGGGGTCAGACACAGAGTGATTAATCCTCTACACTGTACCATCAAACACTCCGTGGGTCAGACACAGAGTGATTATTCCTCTACACGGTCCCATCAAACACTCCCGGGGTGAGACACAGAGTGATTATTCCTCTACACGGTCCATTCAAACACTCCCGGGGTCAGACACAGAGTGAATTTATATCAACACCGTCCCATCATACACTCCCGGGGTCAGACACAGAGTGATTATTCATCTACACTGTACCAGCAAACACTCCGTGGGTCAGACACAGAGTGATTATACCTCTACACGATCCCATCAAACACTCCCGGGGTCAGACACAGAGTGATTATTCCTCTACTCGGTCCCATCAAACACTCCCGGGGTCAGACACAGAGTGAATTTATATCCACACCGTCCCATCATACACTCCCGTGGTCAGACACAGAGTGATTATTCCTCTACACTGTACAATCAAACACACCCGGGGTCAGACACAGAGTGAATCTCCCTCCACGCCGTCCCATCACACACTCCCGGGGTCAGACACAGAGTGATTTTTCCTCGATACGGTCCCATCAAACACTCCCGGGGTCAGACACAGAGTGATTATTCCTCTATACGGTCCCATCACACACGCCAGGGGTCTGACACAGAATGATACTCCCGCCACACGGTCCCATCAAACACTCCCGGGGTCAGACACAGAGTGATTATTCCTCTACACTGTACCATCAAATTCTCCCGGGGTCAGACAAAGAGTGAATCTCCCTACCTACCGTCCCATCACACACTCCCGTTGCCAGACACTGTATGATTATTCCTCTACCCCGTCCCATCAAACACTCCCGGGGTCAGACACAGATTGAATCTCCCTCCACGCCGTCCCATCACACAATCCCGGGGTCAGACACAGAGAGATTATTCCTCTACACGGTCCCATCAAATACTCCCGGGGTCAGACACAGAGTGATTATTCCTCTACACGGTCCCATCAAATACTCCCTGGGTCAGACACAGAGAGAATCTCCCTCCACACCGTCCCAAAACACACTCCCGGGGTCAGACACAGTGATTATTCCTCTACACTGTACCATCAAACACTCCGTGGGTCAGACACACTGTGATTATTCCTCTACACGGTCCCATCAAACACTCCCGTGGTCAGACACAGAGTGATTATTCCTCTACACGGTCCCATCAAACACACCCGGGGTCAGACACAGAGTGAATTTATTTCAGCACCGTCCCATCATACTCTCCCGGGGTCAGACACAGAGTGATTATTCCTCTACACTGTACTATCAAACACTCCGTGGGTCAGACACAGAGTGATTATTCCTCTACACGATCCCATCAAACACTCCCGGGGTCAGACACAGAGTGATTATTCCTCTACACGGTCCCATCACACACTCCCGGGGTCAGGCACAGAGTGACTTTTCCTCCACACGGTCCCATCAAACACTCCCGGGGTCAGACACAGAGTGAATCTCCCTCCACGCCGTCCCATCACACACTCCCGGGGTCAGACACAGAGTGATTATTCCTCTACACGGTCCCATCACACACTCCCGGGGTCTGACACAGAATGATACTCCCGCCACACTGTCCCATCACACGCTCCCGGGGTCAAACACAGAGTGAATCTTCCTCTACACAGCCCATCACACACTCCCTGGGTCAGACACTTAGTGAATTTATATCCAAACCGTCCCATCATACACTCCCGGGGTCAGACACAGAGTGATTATTCCTCTACACTGTACCATCACACACTCCCGGGGTGAGGCACAGAGTGACTTTTCCTCCACACGGTCCCATCAAACACTCCCAGGGTCAGACACAGAGTGAATCTCCCTCCACGCCGTCCCATCACACACTCCCGGGGTCAGACACAGAGTGATTATTCCTCTACACGGTCCCATCACACACTCCCGGGGTCTGACACAGAATGATACTCCCGCCACACTGTCCCATCACACGCTCCCGGGGTCAAACACAGAGTGAATCTTCCTCTACACAGCCCATCACACACTCCCTGGGTCAGACACAGAGAGAATCTCCCTCCACACCGTCCCAAAACACACTCCCGGGTCAGACACAGACTGATTATTCCACTGCACGGTCCCATCAAACACTCCCGGGGTCAGACACGGAGTGAATTTATATCCACACTGTCCCATCATACACTCCCGGGGTCAGACACAGAGTGATTATTCCTCTACACTGTACCATCAAACACTCCATGGGTCAGACACACAGTGATTATTCCTCTACACGGTCCCATCACACACTCCCGGGGTCAGACACAGTATGATTATTCCTCTCCACGGTCCCATCACACACTCCCGGGGTCAAAAACAGAGAGAATTTATATCCCCACCGTCCCATCATACACTCCGGGGTCAGGCACAGAGTGATTATTCCTCTGCACTGTACCATCAAACCCTCCGTGGGTCAGACACACAGTGATTATTCCTCTACACGGTCCCATCAAACACTCCCGGGGTCAGACACAGAGTGATTATTCCTCTACACTCTACCATCAAACACTCCCGGGGTCAGACAAAGAGTGAATCTCCCTACACACCGTTCCAGCACACACTCCCGTTGTCAGACACTGTATGATTATTCCTCTACACCGTCCCATCAAACACTCCCGGGGTCAGACACAAAGTGAATCTGCCTCCACGCCGTCCCATCACACAATCCCGGGGTCAGACACAGAGAGATTATTCCTCTACACGGTCCCATCAAATACTCCCGGGGTCAGACACAGAGTGATTATTCCTCCACACGGTCCGATCAAACACTCCCGGGGTCAGACACAGAGTGAATTTATATCAAACCCGTCGCATCATACACTCCCGGTGTCAGACACAGAGTGATTATTCCTCTACACGGTCCCATCAAACACTCCCGGGGTCAGACACAGAGTGATTATTCCTCTACACGATCCCATCAAACACTCCCGGGGTCAGACACAGAGTGATTATTCCTCTACACGGTCCCATCAAACACTCCCGGGGTCAGACACAGAGTGATTATTCCTCTACACGGTCCCATCACACACGCCCGGGGTCTGACACAGAATGATACTCCCGTCACACTGTCCAATCACACGCTCCCGGGTCAAACACAGAGGGAATCTTCCTCTACACAGCCCATCACACACTCCCTGGGTCAGACACAGAGAGAATCACCCTCCACACCGTCCCAAAACACACTCCCGGGGTCAGACACAGAGTGATTATTCCTCTACACTGTACCATCAAACACTCCGTGGGTCAGACACACTGTGATTATTCCTCTACACGGTCCCATCAAACACTCCCGTGGTCAGACACAGAGTGATTATTCCTCTACACGGTCCCATCAAACACACCCGGGGTCAGACACAGAGTGAATTTATTTCAGCACCGTCCCATCATACTCTCCCGGGGTCAGACACAGAGTGATTATTCCTCTACACTGTACTATCAAACACTCCGTGGGTCAGACACTGAGTGATTATTCCTCTACACGATCCCATCAAACACTCCCGGGGTCAGACACAGACTGATTATTCCTCTACACGGTCCCAACACACACTCCCGGGGTCAGGCACAGAGTGACTTTTCCTACACACGGTCCCATCAAACACTCCCGGGGTCAGACACAGTGAATCTCCCTCCACGCCGTCCCATCACACACTCCCGGGGTCAGACACAGAGTGATTATTCCTCTACACGGTCCATCACACACTCCCGGGGTCTGACACAGAATGATACTCCCGCCACACTGTCCCATCACACGCTCCCGGGGTCAAACACAGAGTGAATCTTCCTCTACACAGCCCATCACACACTCCCTGGGTCAGACACTTAGTGAATTTATATCCAAACCGTCCCATCATACACTCCCGGGGTCAGACACAGAGTGATTATTCCTCTACACTGTACCATCAAACACTCCGTGGGTCAGACACACAATGATTATTCCTCTACACGGTCTCAACAAACACTCCCGGGGCCAGACAAAGAGTGAATCTCCCTACACACCGTCCCATCACACACTCCCGTGGTCAGACACAGTATGATTATTCCTCTCCACGGTCCATTCACACACTCCCGGGGTCAGACACAGAGAGAATTTATATCCACACCGTCCCATCATACACTCCCGGGGTCAGGCACAGAGTGATTATTCCTCTGCACTGTACCATCAAACACTCCGTGGGTCATACACACAGTGATTATTCCTCTACACGGTCCAATCAAACACTCCCGGGGTCAGACACAGAGTGATTATTCCTCTACACTGTACCATCAAACACACCCGGGGTCAGACACAGAGTGAATTTATTTCAGCACCGTCCCATCATACTCTCCCGGGGTCAGACACAGAGTGATTATTCCTCTACACTGTACCATCAAACACTCCGTGGGTCAGACACAGAGTGATTATTCCTCTACACGATCCCATCAAACACTCCCGGGGTCAGACACAGACTGATTATTCCTCTACACGGTCCCATCACACACTCCCGGGGTCAGGCACAGAGTGACTTTTCCTCCACACGGTCCCATCAAACACTCCCGGGGTCAGACACAGAGTGAATCTCCCTCCACGCCGTCCCATCACACACTCCCGGGGTCAGACACACAGTGATTATTCCTCTACACGGTCCCATCACACACTCCCGGGGTCTGACACAGAATGATACTCCCGCCACACTGTCCCATCACACGCTCCCGGGGTCAAACACAGAGTGAATCTTCCTCTACACAGCCCATCACACACTCCCTGGGTCAGACACAGAGAGAATTTATATCCACACCGTCCCATCATACACTCCCGGGGTCAGGCACAGAGTGATTATTCCTCTGCACTGTACCATCAAACACTCCGTGGGTCATACACACAGTGATTATTCCTCTACACGGTCCCATCAAACACTCCCGGGGTCAGACACAGAGTGATTATTCCTCTACACTGTACCATCAAACACTCCCGGGGTCAGACAAAGAGTGAATCTCCCTACACACCGTCCGATCAAACACTCCCGGGGTCAGATACAGAGTGAATCTCCCTCCACGCCGTCCCATCACACAATCCCGGGGTCAGACACAGAGAGATTATTCCTCTACACGGTCCCATCAAATACTCCCGGGGTCAGACATAGAGTGATTATTCCTCCACACGGTCCCATCAAACACTCCCGGGGTCAGACACAGAGTGAATTTATATCAACCCCGTCGCATCATACACTCCCGGGGTCAGACACAGAGTGATTATTCCTCTACACTGTACCATCAAACACTCCGGGTGTCAGACACAGAGTGATTATTCCTCTACACGGTCACATCAAACACTCCCGGGGTCAGATTCAGAGTGATTATTCCTCTACACGATCCCATCAAACACTCCCGGGGTCAGACACAGAGTGATTATTCCTCTACACGGTCCCATCAAACACTCCCGGGGTCAGACACAGAGTGATTATTCCTCTACACGCTCCCATCACACACGCCCGGGGTCTGACACAGAATGATACTCCCGCCACACTGTCCCATCACACGCTCGCGGGGTCAAACACAGAGTGAATCTTCATCTACACAGCCCATCACACACTCCCTGGGTCAGACACAGGGAGAATCTCCCTCCCCACCGTCCCAAAACACACTCCGGAGTCAGACACAGACTGAATATTCCTCTGCACAGTCCCATCAAACACTCCCGGGGTCAGACACAGAGAGAATTTATATCCACACCGTCCCATCATACACTCCCGGGGTCAGACACAGAGTGATTATTCCTCTACACTGTACCATCAAACACTCCGTGGGTCAGACACACAGTGATTATTCCTCTACACGGTCCCATCAAACACTCCCGTGGTCAGACACAGAATGATTATTCCTTTACACGGTCCCATCAAACACTCCCGGGGTCAGACACAGAGTGAATTTATTTCAACACCGTCCCATCATACACTCCCGGGGTCAGACACAGAGTGATTATTCCCTTATTCCTCTATACTGTACCATCAAACAATCCGTGGGTCAGACACAGAGTGATTATTCCTCTACACGGTCCCATCAAACACTCCCGGGGTCAGACACAGAGTGAATTTATTTCAACACCGTCCCATCATACACTCCCGGGGTCAGACACAGAGTGATTATTCCTCTATACTGTACCATCAAACACTCCGTGGGTCAGACACACAGTGATTATTCCTCTACACGGTCCCATCAAACACTCCCGTGGTCAGACACAGAATGATTATTCCTTTACACGGTCCCATCAAACACTCCCGGGGTCAGACACAGAGTGAATTTATTTCAACACCGTCCCATCATACACTCCCGGGGTCAGACACAGAGTGATTATTCCCTTATTCCTCTATACTGTACCATCAAACAATCCGTGGGTCAGACACAGAGTGATTATTCCTCTACACGGTCCCATCAAACACTCCCGGGGTCAGACACAGAGTGATTATTCCTCTACACGCTCCCATCACACACGCCCGGGGTCTGACACAGAATGATACTCCCGCCACACTGTCCCATCACACGCTCGCGAGGTCAAACACAGAGTGAATCTTCCTCTACACAGCCCATCACACACTCCCTGGGTCAGACACAGAATGATTATTCCTCTACACGGTCCCATCAAACACTCCCGGGGTCAGACACAGAGTGATTATTCCTCTACACGGTCCCATCACACACGCCCGGGGTCTGACACAGAATGATACTCCCGTCACACTGTCCAATCACACGCTCCCGGGTCAAACACAGAGGGAATCTTCCTCTACACAGCCCATCACACACTCCCTGGGTCAGACACAGAGAGAATCACCCTCCACACCGTCCCAAAACACACTCCCGGGGTCAGACACAGAGTGATTATTCCTCTACACTGTACCATCAAACACTCCGTGGGTCAGACACACTGTGATTATTCCTCTACACGGTCCCATCAAACACTCCCGTGGTCAGACACAGAGTGATTATTCCTCTACACGGTCCCATCAAACACACCCGGGGTCAGACACAGAGTGAATTTATTTCAGCACCGTCCCATCATACTCTCCCGGGGTCAGACACAGAGTGATTATTCCTCTACACTGTACTATCAAACACTCCGTGGGTCAGACACTGAGTGATTATTCCTCTACACGATCCCATCAAACACTCCCGGGGTCAGACACAGACTGATTATTCCTCTACACGGTCCCAACACACACTCCCGGGGTCAGGCACAGAGTGACTTTTCCTACACACGGTCCCATCAAACACTCCCGGGGTCAGACACAGTGAATCTCCCTCCACGCCGTCCCATCACACACTCCCGGGGTCAGACACAGAGTGATTATTCCTCTACACGGTCCATCACACACTCCCGGGGTCTGACACAGAATGATACTCCCGCCACACTGTCCCATCACACGCTCCCGGGGTCAAACACAGAGTGAATCTTCCTCTACACAGCCCATCACACACTCCCTGGGTCAGACACTTAGTGAATTTATATCCAAACCGTCCCATCATACACTCCCGGGGTCAGACACAGAGTGATTATTCCTCTACACTGTACCATCAAACACTCCGTGGGTCAGACACACAATGATTATTCCTCTACACGGTCTCAACAAACACTCCCGGGGCCAGACAAAGAGTGAATCTCCCTACACACCGTCCCATCACACACTCCCGTGGTCAGACACAGTATGATTATTCCTCTCCACGGTCCATTCACACACTCCCGGGGTCAGACACAGAGAGAATTTATATCCACACCGTCCCATCATACACTCCCGGGGTCAGGCACAGAGTGATTATTCCTCTGCACTGTACCATCAAACACTCCGTGGGTCATACACACAGTGATTATTCCTCTACACGGTCCAATCAAACACTCCCGGGGTCAGACACAGAGTGATTATTCCTCTACACTGTACCATCAAACACACCCGGGGTCAGACACAGAGTGAATTTATTTCAGCACCGTCCCATCATACTCTCCCGGGGTCAGACACAGAGTGATTATTCCTCTACACTGTACCATCAAACACTCCGTGGGTCAGACACAGAGTGATTATTCCTCTACACGATCCCATCAAACACTCCCGGGGTCAGACACAGACTGATTATTCCTCTACACGGTCCCATCACACACTCCCGGGGTCAGGCACAGAGTGACTTTTCCTCCACACGGTCCCATCAAACACTCCCGGGGTCAGACACAGAGTGAATCTCCCTCCACGCCGTCCCATCACACACTCCCGGGGTCAGACACACAGTGATTATTCCTCTACACGGTCCCATCACACACTCCCGGGGTCTGACACAGAATGATACTCCCGCCACACTGTCCCATCACACGCTCCCGGGGTCAAACACAGAGTGAATCTTCCTCTACACAGCCCATCACACACTCCCTGGGTCAGACACAGAGAGAATTTATATCCACACCGTCCCATCATACACTCCCGGGGTCAGGCACAGAGTGATTATTCCTCTGCACTGTACCATCAAACACTCCGTGGGTCATACACACAGTGATTATTCCTCTACACGGTCCCATCAAACACTCCCGGGGTCAGACACAGAGTGATTATTCCTCTACACTGTACCATCAAACACTCCCGGGGTCAGACAAAGAGTGAATCTCCCTACACACCGTCCGATCAAACACTCCCGGGGTCAGACACAGAGTGAATCTCCCTCCACGCCGTCCCATCACAGAATCCCGGGGTCAGACACAGAGAGATTATTCCTCTACACGGACCCATCAAATACTCCCGGGGTCAGACATAGAGTGATTATTCCTCCACACGGTCCCATCAAACACTCCCGGGGTCAGACACAGAGTGAATTTATATCAACCCCGTCGCATCATACACTCCCGGGGTCAGACACAGAGTGATTATTCCTCTACACTGTACCATCAAACACTCCGGGTGTCAGACACAGAGTGATTATTCCTCTACACGGTCACATCAAACACTCCCGGGGTCAGATTCAGAGTGATTATTCCTCTACACGATCCCATCAAACACTCCCGGGGTCAGACACAGAGTGATTATTCCTCTACACGGTCCCATCAAACACTCCCGGGGTCAGACACAGAGTGATTATTCCTCTACACGCTCCCATCACACACGCCCGGGGTCTGACACAGAATGATACTCCCGCCACACTGTCCCATCACACGCTCGCGGGGTCAAACACAGAGTGAATCTTCATCTACACAGCCCATCAAACACTCCCGGGGTCAGACACAGAGAGAATTTATATCCACACCGTCCCATCATACACTCCCGGGGTCAGACACAGAGTGATTATTCCTCTACACTGTACCATCAAACACTCCGTGGGTCAGACACACAGTGATTATTCCTCTACACGGTCCCATCAAACACTCCCGTGGTCAGACACAGAATGATTATTCCTTTACACGGTCCCATCAAACACTCCCGGGGTCAGACACAGAGTGAATTTATTTCAACACCGTCCCATCATACACTCCCGGGGTCAGACACAGAGTGATTATTCCTCTATACTGTACCATCAAACACTCCGTGGGTCAGACACACAGTGATTATTCCTCTACACGGTCCCATCAAACACTCCCGTGGTCAGACACAGAATGATTATTCCTTTACACGGTCCCATCAAACACTCCCGGGGTCAGACACAGAGTGAATTTATTTCAACACCGTCCCATCATACACTCCCGGGGTCAGACACAGAGTGATTATTCCCTTATTCCTCTATACTGTACCATCAAACAATCCGTGGGTCAGACACAGAGTGATTATTCCTCTACACGGTCCCATCAAACACTCCCGGGGTCAGACACAGAGTGATTATTCCTCTACACGCTCCCATCACACACGCCCGGGGTCTGACACAGAATGATACTCCCGCCACACTGTCCCATCACACGCTCGCGAGGTCAAACACAGAGTGAATCTTCCTCTACACAGCCCATCACACACTCCCTGGGTCAGACACAGAGAGAATTTATTTCAACACCGTCCCATCATACACTCCCGGGGTCAGACACAGCGTGATTATTCCTCTATACTGTACCATCAAACTCTCCGTGGGTCAGACACAGTGATTATTCCTCTACACGATCCCATCAAACACTCCCGGGGCCAGACAAAGAGTGAATCTCCCTACACACCGTCCCATCATACACTCCCGTTGTCAGACACTGTATGATTATTCCTCTACACGGTCCCATCAAACACACCCGGGGTCAGACACAGAGTGAATCTCCCTCCATGCCGTCGCATCACACAATCCCGGGGTCAGACACAGAGTGATTATTCCTCTACACTGTACCATCAAACACTCCGTGGGTCAGACACACAGTGATTATTCCTCTACACGGTCCCATCAAACACTTCCGGGGTCAGACACAGAGTGATTATTCCTCTACACGGTCCCATCAAACACTCCCGGGGTCAGACACTGAGTGAATTTATATCAACACCGTCCCATCATACACTCCCGTGGTCAGACACAGTATGATTATTCCTCTCCACGGTCCCATCAAACACTCCCGGGGTCAGACACAGAGTGAATTTATATCCACACCGTCCCATCATACACTCTCGGGGTCAGACACAGAGTGATTAATCCTCTACACTGTACCATCAAACACTCCGTGGGTCAGACACAGAGTGATTATTCCTCTACACGGTCTCATCAAACACTCCCGGGGTCAGACACAGAGTGATTATTCCTCTACACGGTCCCATCAAACACTCCCGGGGTCAGACACAGAGTGAATTTATATCAACACCGTCCCATCATACACTCCCGGGGTCAGACACAGAGTGAATCTCCCTCCACGCCGTCCCATCACACACTCCCGGGGTCAGACACAGAGTTATTTTTCCTCGATACGGTCCCATCAAACACTCCCGGGGTCAGACACAGAGTGATTATTCCTCTATACGGTCCCATCACACACGCCCGGGGTCTGACACAGAATGATACTCCCGCCACACTGTCCCATCACACGCTCCCGGGGTCAAACACAGAGTGAATCTTCCTCTACACAGCCCATCACACGCTCCCTGGGTCAGACACAGAGTGAATCTCCCTCCACACCGTCCCAAAACACACTCGGGTGTCAGACACAGACTGATTATTCCTCTGCACGGTGCCATCAAACACTCCAGGGGTCAGACACAGAGTGATTATTCCTCTATACTGTACCATCAAACACTCCGTGGGTCAGACACACAGTGATTATTCCTCTACACGGTCCCATCAAACACTCCCGTGGTCAGACACAGACTGATTATTCCTCTACACGGTCCCATCAAACACTCCCGGGGTCAGACACGGAGTGAAATTGTATCCAAACCGTCCCATCATACACTCCCGAGGTCATACACAGAGTAATTATTCCTCTACACTCTACCATCAAACAATCCGTGTGTCAGACACACAATGATTATTCCTCTACACGGTCCCAACAAACACTCCCGGGGTCAGACAAAGAGTGAATCTCCGTACACACCGTCCCATCACACACTCCCGTGGTCAGACACAGTATGATTATTCCTCTCCACGGTCCCATCAAACACTCCCGGGGTCAGACACAGAGTGAATTTATATCCACACCGTCCCATCATACACTCCCGGGGTCAGACACAGAGTGATTATTCCTCTACACTGTACCAGCAAACACTCCGTGGGTCAGACACAGAGAGATTATTCCTCTACACGGTCCCATCAAATACTCCAGGGGTCAGACACAGAGTGATTATTCCTCCACACGGTCCCATCAAGCACTCCCGGGGTCAGACACAGAGTGAATTTATATCAACACCGTCCCATCATACACTCCCGGGGTCAGACACAGTGATTATTCCTCTACACTGTACCAGCAAACACTCCGTGGGTCAGACACAGAGTGATTATTCTTCTACACGATCCCATCAAACACTCCCGGGGTCAGACACAGAGTGATTATTCCTCTACTCGGTCCCATCAAACACTCCCGGGGTCAGACACAGAGTGATTTTATATCCACACCGTCCCATCATACACTCCCGGGGTCAGACACAGAGTGATTATTCCTCTACACTGTACCATCAAACACACCCGTGGTCAGACACAGAGTGAATCTCCCTCCACGCCGTCCCATCACACACTCCCGGGGTCAGACACAGAGTGATTTTTCCTCGATACGGTCCCATCAAACACTCCCGGGGTCAGACACAGAGTCATTATTCCTCTATACGGTCCCATCACACACGCCCGGGGTCTGACACAGAATGATACTCCCGCCACACTGTCCCATCACACGCTCCCTGGGTCAAACCCAGAGTGAATCTTCCTCTACACAGCCCATCACACGCTCCCTGGGTTAGACACAGAGTGAATCTCCCTCCACACCGTCCCAGCACACACTCCCGGGTCAGACACAGACTGATTATTCCTCTACACTGTCCCATCAAACACTCCCGGGGTCAGACACAGAGTGAATCTCCCTCCACGCCGTCCCATCACACACTCCCGGGGTCAGACACAGAGTGATTTTTCCTCGATACGGTCCCATCAAACACTCCCGGGGTCAGACACAGAGTGATTATTCCTCTATACGGTCCCATCACACACGCCCGTGGTCTGACACAGAATGATACTCCCGCCACACTGTCCCATCACACGCTCCCTGGGTGAAACCCAGAGTGAATCTTCCTCTACACAGCCCATCACACGCTCCCTGGGTCAGACACAGAGTGAATCTCCCTCCACACCGTCCCAACACACACTCCCGGGTCAGACACAGAGTGATTATTCCTCTAGACTGTCCCATCAAACACTCCCGGGGTCAGACACGGAGTGAATTTGTATCCAAACCGTCCCATCATACACTCCCGGGGTCATACACAGAGTAATTATTCCTCTACACTCTACCATCAAACAATCCGTGTGTCAGACTCACAATGATTATTCCTCTACACGGTCCCAACAAACACTCCCGGGGTCAGACCAAGAGTGAATCTCCGTACACACCGTCCCATCACACACTCCCGTGGTCAGACACAGTATGATTATTCCTCTCCACGGTCCCATCACACACTCCCGGGGTCAGACACAGAGAGATTATTCCTCTATACGTCCCATCAAACACTCCCGGGGTCAGACGCAGAGTGAATTTATATCCACACCGTCCCATCATACACTCCCGGGGTCAGACACAGAGTCATTATTCCTCTACACTGTACCATCAAACACTCCGTGGGTCAGACACAGAGTGATTATTCCTCTACACGGTCCCATCAAACACTCCCGGGGTCAGACACAGAGTGATTATTCCTCTACACGGTCCCATCAAACACTCCCGGGGTCAGACACGGAGTGAATTTATATCAACACCGTCCCATCATACACTCCCGGGGTCAGACACAGAGTGATTATTCCTCTACACTGTACCATCAAACACTCCGTGGGTCAGACACAGAGTGATTATTCCTCTACACGATCCCATCAAACACTCCCGGGGTACGACACTGAGTGATTATTCCTCTACAAGGTCCCATCAAACACTCCCGGGGTCAGGCACAGAGAGATTATTGCTCTACACGGTCCCATAAAACAATCCCGGGGTCAGACACAGAGTGAATCTCCCTCCACGCCGTCCCATCAAACACTCCCGGGGTCAGACACAGAGTGATTATTCCTCTACAAGGTCCCATCAAACACGCCCTGGGTCTGACACAGAATGATACTCCCGCCACACTGTCCCATCACACGCTCCCGGGGTCAAACGCAGAGTGAATCTTCCTCTACACAGCCCATCATACGCTCCCTGGGTCAGACACAGAGTGAATCTCCCTCCGCACTGTCCCAACACACACTCCCGGGTCAGACACAGACTGATTATTCCTCTACACGGTCCCATCAAACACTCCCGGGGTCAGACACTGAGTGATTATTCCTCTACACGGTCCCATCAAACACTCCCGGGGTCAGGCACAGAGAGATTTTTCCTCTACACGGTCCAGTCAAACAATCCCGGGGTCAGACACAGAGTGAATCTCCCTCCACGCCGTCCCAACAAACACTCCCGGGGTCAGACACAGAGTAATTATTCCTCTACACTGTACCATCAAACACTCCGTGGGTCAGACACAGAGTGATTATTCCTCTACACGATCCCATCAAACACTGCCGGGGTCAGACACAGAGTGATTATTCCTCTACACGGTCCCATCAAACACTCCGTTGGTCAGACACACAATGATTATTCCTCTACACGGTCCCATCACACACTCCCGGGGTCAGTCACAGAGAGAATTTTTATCCACACCGTCCCATCATACACTTCCGGGGTCAGACACAGAGTGATTATTCCTCTGCACTGTCCCATCAAACACTCCGTGGGTCAGACACACAGTGATTATTCCTCTACACGGTCCCATCAAACACTCCCTGGGTCAGACACAGAGTGATTATTCCTCTACACTGTACCATCAAACACTCCCGGGGTCAGACAAAGAGTGAATCTCCCCACCTACCGTCCCATCACACACTCCCGTTGCCAGACACTGTATGATTATTCCTCTACACCGTCCCATCAAACACTCCCGGGGTCAGACACAGATTGAATCTCCCTCCACGCCGTCCCATCATACAATCCCGGGGTCAGACACAGAGAGATTATTCCTCTACACGGTCCCATCAAATACTCCCGGGGTCAGACACAGAGTGATTATTCCTCTACACGGTCCCATCAAATACTCCCGGGGTCAGACACAGAGTGATTATTCCTCCACACGGTCCCATCAAACACTCCGTGGGTCAGGCACAGAGTGATTATTCCTCTACACGATCCCATCAAACACTCCCAGGGTACGACACTGAGTGATTATTCCTCTACACGATCCCATCAAACACTCCCGGGGTACGACACTGAGTGATTATTCCTCTACACGGTCCCATCAAACACTCCCGGGGTCAGACACAGAGTGAATTTATATCCACACCGTCCCATCATACACTCTCGGGGTCAGACACAGAGTGATTAATCCTCTACACTGTACCATCAAACACTCCGTGGGTCAGACACAGAGTGATTATTCCTCTACACGGTCCCATCAAACACTCCCGGGGTGAGACACAGAGTGATTATTCCTCTACACGGTCCCATCAAACACTCCCGGGGTCAGACACAGAGTGAATTTATATCAACACCGTCCCATCATACACTCCCGGGGTCAGACACAGAGTGATTATTCATCTACACTGTACCAGCAAACACTCCGTGGGTCAGACACAGAGTGATTATACCTCTACACGATCCCATCAAACACTCCCGGGGTCAGACACAGAGTGATTATTCCTCTACTCGGTCCCATCAAACACTCCCGGGGTCAGACACAGAGTGAATTTATATCCACACCGTCCCATCATACACTCCCGTGGTCAGACACAGAGTGATTATTCCTCTACACTGTACAATCAAACACACCCGGGGTCAGACACAGAGTGAATCTCCCTCCACGCCGTCCCATCACACACTCCCGGGGTCAGACACAGAGTGATTTTTCCTCGATACGGTCCCATCAAACACTCCCGGGGTCAGACACAGAGTGATTATTCCTCTATACGGTCCCATCACACACGCCAGGGGTCTGACACAGAATGATACTCCCGCCACACGGTCCCATCAAACACTCCCGGGGTCAGACACAGAGTGATTATTCCTCTACACTGTACCATCAAACACTCCCGGGGTCAGACAAAGAGTGAATCTCCCTACCTACCGTCCCATCACACACTCCCGTTGCCAGACACTGTATGATTATTCCTCTACACCGTCCCATCAAACACTCCCGGGGTCAGACACAGATTGAATCTCCCTCCACGCCGTCCCATCACACAATCCCGGGGTCAGACACAGAGAGATTATTCCTCTACACGTTCCCATCAAATACTCCCGGGGTCAGACACAGAGTGATTATTCCTCTACACGGTCCCATCAAATACTCCCGGGGTCAGACACAGAGTGATTATTCCTCCACACGGTCCCATCAAACACTCCGTGGGTCAGGCACAGAGTGATTATTCCTCTACACGATCCCATCAAACACTCCCAGGGTACGACACTGAGTGATTATTCCTCTACACGATCCCATCAAACACTCCCGGGGTACGACACTGAGTGATTATTCCTCTACACGGTCCCATCAAACACTCCCGGGGTCAGACACAGAGTGAATCTCCCTCCACGCCGTCCCATCAAACACTCCCGGGGTCAGACACAGAGTGATTATTCCTCTACACTGTACCAGCAAACACTCCGTGGGTCAGACACAGAGTGATTATTCCTCTACACGGTCCCAACACACATTCCCGGGTCAGACACAGACTGATTATTCCTCTCCACGGTCCCATCAAACACTCCCGGGGTCAGACACAGAGTGAATTTATATCCACACCGTCCCATCATACACTCTCGGGGTCAGACACAGAGTGATTAATCCTCTACACTGTACCATCAAACACTCCGTGGGTCAGACACAGAGTGATTATTCCTCTACACGGTCCCATCAAACACTCCCGGGGTGAGACACAGAGTGATTATTCCTCTACACGGTCCATTCAAACACTCCCGGGGTCAGACACAGAGTGAATTTATATCAACACCGTCCCATCATACACTCCCGGGGTCAGACACAGAGTGATTATTCATCTACACTGTACCAGCAAACACTCCGTGGGTCAGACACAGAGTGATTATACCTCTACACGATCCCATCAAACACTCCCGGGGTCAGACACAGAGTGATTATTCCTCTACTCGGTCCCATCAAACACTCCCGGGGTCAGACACAGAGTGAATTTATATCCACACCGTCCCATCATACACTCCCGTGGTCAGACACAGAGTGATTATTCCTCTACACTGTACAATCAAACACACCCGGGGTCAGACACAGAGTGAATCTCCCTCCACGCCGTCCCATCACACACTCCCGGGGTCAGACACAAAGTGATTTTTCCTCGATACGGTCCCATCAAACACTCCCGGGGTCAGACACAGAGTGATTATTCCTCTATACGGTCCCATCACACACGCCAGGGGTCTGACACAGAATGATACTCCCGCCACACGGTCCCATCAAACACTCCCGGGGTCAGACACAGAGTGATTATTCCTCTACACTGTACCATCAAACACTCCCGGGGTCAGACAAAGAGTGAATCTCCCTACCTACCGTCCCATCACACACACCCGTTGCCAGACACTGTATGATTATTCCTCTACACCGTCCCATCAAACACTCCCGGGGTCAGACACAGATTGAATCTCCCTCCACGCCGTCCCATCACACAATCCCGGGGTCAGACACAGAGAGATTATTCCTCTACACGGTCCCATCAAATACTCCCGGGGTCAGACACAGAGTGATTATTCCTCTACACGGTCCCATCAAATACTCGCGGGGTCAGACACAGAGTGATTATTCCTCCACACGGTCCCATCAAACACTCCGTTGGTCAGGCACAGAGTGATTATTCCTCTACACGATCCCATCAAACACTCCCAGGGTACGACACTGAGTGATTATTCCTCTACACGATCCCATCAAACACTCCCGGGGTACGACACTGAGTGATTATTCCTCTACACGGTCCCATCAAACACTCCCGGGGTCAGACACAGAGTGAATCTCCCTCCACGCCGTCCCATCAAACACTCCCGGGGTCAGACACAGAGTGATTATTCCTCTACACTGTACCAGCAAACACTCCGTGGGTCAGACACAGAGTGATTATTCCTCTACACGGTCCCAACACACATTCCCGGGTCAGACACAGACTGATTATTCCTCTCCACGGTCCCATCAAACACTCCCGGGGTCAGACACAGAGTGAATTTATATCCACACCGTCCCATCATACACTCTCGGGGTCAGACACAGAGTGATTAATCCTCTACACTGTACCATCAAACACTCCGTGGGTCAGACACAGAGTGATTATTCCTCTACACGGTCCCATCAAACACTCCCGGGGTGAGACACAGAGTGATTATTCCTCTACACGGTCCCATCAAACACTCCCGGGGTCAGACACAGAGTGAATTTATATCCACACCGTCCCATCATACACTCCCGTGGTCAGACACAGAGTGATTATTCCTCTACACTGTACAATCAAACACACCCGGGGTCAGACACAGAGTGAATCTCCCTCCACGCCGTCCCATCACACACTCCCGGGGTCAGACACAGAGTGATTTTTCCTCGATACGGTCCCATCAAACACTCCCGGGGTCAGACACAGAGTGATTATTCCTCTATACGGTCCCATCACACACGCCAGGGGTCTGACACAGAATGATACTCCCGCCACACGGTCCCATCAAACACTCCCGGGGTCAGACACAGAGTGATTATTCCTCTACACTGTACCATCAAACACTCCCGGGGTCAGACAAAGAGTGAATCTCCCTACCTACCGTCCCATCACACACTCCCGTTGCCAGACACTGTATGATTATTCCTCTACACCGTCCCATCAAACACTCCCGGGGTCAGACACAGATTGAATCTCCCTCCACGCCGTCCCATCACACAATCCCGGGGTCAGACACAGAGAGATTATTCCTCTACACGTTCCCATCAAATACTCCCGGGGTCAGACACAGAGTGATTATTCCTCTACACGGTCCCATCAAATACTCCCGGGGTCAGACACAGAGTGATTATTCCTCCACACGGTCCCATCAAACACTCCGTGGGTCAGGCACAGAGTGATTATTCCTCTACACGATCCCATCAAACACTCCCAGGGTACGACACTGAGTGATTATTCCTCTACACGATCCCATCAAACACTCCCGGGGTACGACACTGAGTGATTATTCCTCTACACGGTCCCATCAAACACTCCCGGGGTCAGACACAGAGTGAATCTCCCTCCACGCCGTCCCATCAAACACTCCCGGGGTCAGACACAGAGTGATTATTCCTCTACACGGTCCCAACACACATTCCCGGGTCAGACACAGACTGATTATTCCTCTCCACGGTCCCATCAAACACTCCCGGGGTCAGACACAGAGTGAATTTATATCCACACCGTCCCATCATACACTCTCGGGGTCAGACACAGAGTGATTAATCCTCTACACTGTACCATCAAACACTCCGTGGGTCAGACACAGAGTGATTATTCCTCTACACGGTCCCATCAAACACTCCCGGGGTGAGACACAGAGTGATTATTCCTCTACACGGTCCATTCAAACACTCCCGGGGTCAGACACAGAGTGAATTTATATCAACACCGTCCCATCATACACTCCCGGGGTCAGACACAGAGTGATTATTCATCTACACTGTACCAGCAAACACTCCGTGGGTCAGACACAGAGTGATTATACCTCTACACGATCCCATCAAACACTCCCGGGGTCAGACACAGAGTGATTATTCCTCTACTCGGTCCCATCAAACACTCCCGGGGTCAGACACAGAGTGAATTTATATCCACACCGTCCCATCATACACTCCCGTGGTCAGACACAGAGTGATTATTCCTCTACACTGTACAATCAAACACACCCGGGGTCAGACACAGAGTGAATCTCCCTCCACGCCGTCCCATCACACACTCCCGGGGTCAGACACAAAGTGATTTTTCCTCGATACGGTCCCATCAAACACTCCCGGGGTCAGACACAGAGTGATTATTCCTCTATACGGTCCCATCACACACGCCAGGGGTCTGACACAGAATGATACTCCCGCCACACGGTCCCATCAAACACTCCCGGGGTCAGACACAGAGTGATTATTCCTCTACACTGTACCATCAAACACTCCCGGGGTCAGACAAAGAGTGAATCTCCCTACCTACCGTCCCATCACACACACCCGTTGCCAGACACTGTATGATTATTCCTCTACACCGTCCCATCAAACACTCCCGGGGTCAGACACAGATTGAAACTCCCTCCACGCCGTCCCATCACACAATCCCGGGGTCAGACACAGAGAGATTATTCCTCTACACGGTCCCATCAAATACTCCCGGGGTCAGACACAGAGTGATTATTCCTCTACACGGTCCCATCAAATACTCCCGGGGTCAGACACAGAGTGATTATTCCTCCACACGGTCCCATCAAACACTCCGTTGGTCAGGCACAGAGTGATTATTCCTCTACACGATCCCATCAAACACTCCCAGGGTACGACACTGAGTGATTATTCCTCTACACGATCCCATCAAACACTCCCGGGGTACGACACTGAGTGATTATTCCTCTACACGGTCCCATCAAACACTCCCGGGGTCAGACACAGAGTGAATCTCCCTCCACGCCGTCCCATCAAACACTCCCGGGGTCAGACACAGAGTGATTATTCCTCTACACTGTACCAGCAAACACTCCGTGGGTCAGACACAGAGTGATTATTCCTCTACACGGTCCCAACACACATTCCCGGGTCAGACACAGACTGATTATTCCTCTCCACGGTCCCATCAAACACTCCCGGGGTCAGACACAGAGTGAATTTATATCCACACCGTCCCATCATACACTCTCGGGGTCAGACACAGAGTGATTAATCCTCTACACTGTACCATCAAACACTCCGTGGGTCAGACACAGAGTGATTATTCCTCTACACGGTCCCATCAAACACTCCCGGGGTCAGACACAGAGTGAATTTATATCCACACCGTCCCATCATACACTCCCGTGGTCAGACACAGAGTGATTATTCCTCTACACTGTACAATCAAACACACCCGGGGTCAGACACAGAGTGAATCTCCCTCCACGCCGTCCCATCACACACTCCCGGGGTCAGACACAGAGTGATTTTTCCTCGATACGGTCCCATCAAACACTCCCGGGGTCAGACACAGAGTGATTATTCCTCTATACGGTCCCATCACACACGCCAGGGGTCTGACACAGAATGATACTCCCGCCACACGGTCCCATCAAACACTCCCGGGGTCAGACACAGAGTGATTATTCCTCTACACTGTACCATCAAACACTCCCGGGGTCAGACAAAGAGTGAATCTCCCTACCTACCGTCCCATCACACACTCCCGTTGCCAGACACTGTATGATTATTCCTCTACACCGTCCCATCAAACACTCCCGGGGTCAGACACAGAGTGAATCTCCCTCCACGCCGTCCCATCACACAATCCCGGGGTCAGACACAGAGAGATTATTCCTCTACACGTTCCCATCAAATACTCCCGGGGTCAGACACAGAGTGATTATTCCTCTACACGGTCCCATCAAATACTCCCGGGGTCAGACACAGAGTGATTATTCCTCCACACGGTCCCATCAAACACTCCGTGGGTCAGGCACAGAGTGATTATTCCTCTACACGATCCCATCAAACACTCCCAGGGTACGACACTGAGTGATTATTCCTCTACACGATCCCATCAAACACTCCCGGGGTACGACACTGAGTGATTATTCCTCTACACGGTCCCATCAAACACTCCCGGGGTCAGACACAGAGTGAATCTCCCTCCACGCCGTCCCATCAAACACTCCCGGGGTCAGACACAGAGTGATTATTCCTCTACACGGTCCCAACACACATTCCCGGGTCAGACACAGACTGATTATTCCTCTCCACGGTCCCATCAAACACTCCCGGGGTCAGACACAGAGTGAATTTATATCCACACCGTCCCATCATACACTCTCGGGGTCAGACACAGAGTGATTAATCCTCTACACTGTACCATCAAACACTCCGTGGGTCAGACACAGAGTGATTATTCCTCTACACGGTCCCATCAAACACTCCCGGGGTGAGACACAGAGTGATTATTCCTCTACACGGTCCATTCAAACACTCCCGGGGTCAGACACAGAGTGAATTTATATCAACACCGTCCCATCATACACTCCCGGGGTCAGACACAGAGTGATTATTCATCTACACTGTACCAGCAAACACTCCGTGGGTCAGACACAGAGTGATTATACCTCTACACGATCCCATCAAACACTCCCGGGGTCAGACACAGAGTGATTATTCCTCTACTCGGTCCCATCAAACACTCCCGGGGTCAGACACAGAGTGAATTTATATCCACACCGTCCCATCATACACTCCCGTGGTCAGACACAGAGTGATTATTCCTCTACACTGTACAATCAAACACACCCGGGGTCAGACACAGAGTGAATCTCCCTCCACGCCGTCCCATCACACACTCCCGGGGTCAGACACAGAGTGATTTTTCCTCGATACGGTCCCATCAAACACTCCCGGGGTCAGACACAGAGTGATTATTCCTCTATACGGTCCCATCACACACGCCAGGGGTCTGACACAGAATGATACTCCCGCCACACGGTCCCATCAAACACTCCCGGGGTCAGACACAGAGTGATTATTCCTCTACACTGTACCATCAAACACTCCCGGGGTCAGACACAGAGTGAATCTCCCTCCACGCCGTCCCATCAAACACTCCCGGGGTCAGACACAGAGTGATTATTCCTCTACACTGTACCAGCAAACACTCCGTGGGTCAGACACAGAGTGATTATTCCTCTACACGGTCCCAACACACATTCCCGGGTCAGACACAGACTGATTATTCCTCTCCACGGTCCCATCAAACACTCCCGGGGTCAGACACAGAGTGAATTTATATCCACACCGTCCCATCATACACTCTCGGGGTCAGACACAGAGTGATTAATCCTCTACACTGTACCATCAAACACTCCGTGGGTCAGACACAGAGTGATTATTCCTCTACACGGTCCCATCAAACACTCCCGGGGTGAGACACAGAGTGATTATTCCTCTACACGGTCCATTCAAACACTCCCGGGGTCAGACACAGAGTGAATTTATATCAACACCGTCCCATCATACACTCCCGGGGTCAGACACAGAGTGATTATTCATCTACACTGTACCAGCAAACACTCCGTGGGTCAGACACAGAGTGATTATACCTCTACACGATCCCATCAAACACTCCCGGGGTCAGACACAGAGTGATTATTCCTCTACTCGGTCCCATCAAACACTCCCGGGGTCAGACACAGAGTGAATTTATATCCACACCGTCCCATCATACACTCCCGTGGTCAGACACAGAGTGATTATTCCTCTACACTGTACAATCAAACACACCCGGGGTCAGACACAGAGTGAATCTCCCTCCACGCCGTCCCATCACACACTCCCGGGGTCAGACACAGAGTGATTTTTCCTCGATACGGTCCCATCAAACACTCCCGGGGTCAGACACAGAGTGATTATTCCTCTATACGGTCCCATCACACACGCCAGGGGTCTGACACAGAATGATACTCCCGCCACACGGTCCCATCAAACACTCCCGGGGTCAGACACAGAGTGATTATTCCTCTACACTGTACCATCAAACACTCCCGGGGTCAGACACAGAGTGAATCTCCCTCCACGCCGTCCCATCAAACACTCCCGGGGTCAGACACAGAGTGATTATTCCACTACACTGTACCAGCAAACACTCCGTGGGTCAGACACAGAGTGATTATTCCTCTACACGGTCCCAACACACATTCCCGGGTCAGACACAGACTGATTATTCCTCTCCACGGTCCCATCAAACACTCCCGGGGTCAGACACAGAGTGAATTTATATCCACACCGTCCCATCATACACTCTCGGGGTCAGACACAGAGTGATTAATCCTCTACACTGTACCATCAAACAGTCCGTGGGTCAGACACAGAGTGATTATTCCTCTACACGGTCCCATCAAACACTCCCGGGGTGAGACACAGAGTGATTATTCCTCTACACGGTCCATTCAAACACTCCCGGGGTCAGACACAGAGTGAATTTATATCAACACCGTCCCATCATACACTCCCGGGGTCAGACACAGAGTGATTATTCATCTACACTGTACCAGCAAACACTCCGTGGGTCAGACACAGAGTGATTATACCTCTACACGATCCCATCAAACACTCCCGGGGTCAGACACAGAGTGATTATTCCTCTACTCGGTCCCATCAAACACTCCCGGGGTCAGACACAGAGTGAATTTATATCCACACCGTCCCATCATACACTCCCGTGGTCAGACACAGAGTGATTATTCCTCTACACTGTACAATCAAACACACCCGGGGTCAGACACAGAGTGAATCTCCCTCCACGCCGTCCCATCACACACTCCCGGGGTCAGACACAGAGTGATTTTTCCTCGATACGGTCCCATCAAACAGTCCCGGGGTCAGACACAGAGTGATTATTCCTCTATACGGTCCCATCACACACGCCAGGGGTCTGACACAGAATGATACTCCCGCCACACTGTCCCATCACACGCTCCCGGGGTCAAACACAGAGTGAATCTTCCTCTACACAGCCCATCACACGCTCCCTGGGTCAGACACAGAGTGAATCTCCCTCCACACCGTCCCAACACACACTCCCGGGTCAGACACAGACTGATTATTCCTCTACACGGTCCCATCAAACACTCCCGGGGTCAGACACGGAGTGAATTTGTATCCAAACCGTCCCATGATACACTCCCGGGGTCATACACAGAGTGATTATTCCTCTACACTCTACCATCAAACAATCCGTGGGTCAGACACACAATGATTATTCCTCTACACGGTCCGAACAAACACTCCCGGGGTCAGACAAAGAGTGAATCTCCGTATACACCGTCCCATCACACACTCCCGTGGTCAGACACAGTATGATTATTCCTCTCCACAGTCCCATCACACACTCCCGGGGTCAGACACAGAGAGATTATTACTCTATACGGTCCCATCAAACACTCCCGGGGTCAGACACAGAGTGAATTTATATCCACACCGTCCCATCATACACTCCCGGGATCAGACACAGAGTGATTATTCCTCTACACTGTACCATCAAACACTCCGTGGGTCAGACACAGAGTGATTATTCCTCTACACGGTCCCATCAAACACTCCCGGGGTCAGACACAGAGTGATTATTCCTCTACACGGTCCCATCAAACACTCCCGGGGTCAGACACGGAGTGAATTTATATCAACACCGTCCCATCATACACTCCCGGGGTCAGACACAGAGTGATTATTCCTCTACACTGTACCATCAAATATCTCGTGGGTCAGACACAGAGTGATTATTCCTCTACACGATCCCATCAAACACTCCCGGGGTACGACACTGAGTGATTATTCCTCTACACGGTCCCATCAAACACTCCCGGGGTCAGGCACAGAGAGATTTTTGCTCTACACGGTCCCATCAAACAATTCCGGGGTCAGACACAGAGTGAATCTCCCTCCACGCCGTCCCATCACACTCTCCCGGGGTCAGACACAGACTGATTATTACTCTACACGATCCGATCAAACACTCCCGGAGTCAGACACAGAGTAAAACTCCCACCACACGGTCCCATCACACACACCCGGGGTCAGATACAGAGTGAATCTCCCTCTACACCGCCCATCACACACTCCCGGGGTCAGACACAGAGTGATTGTTCCTCAACACCGCCCATCACACACTCCCGGGGTCAGACACAGTGAATCTCCCTCCACACCGTCCCATCGCACACTCCCGGGGTCAGACTCAGAGTGTTTATTACTCTACCCGGTCCCATCACACAGGCCCGTGGTCAGACACAGAGTGAAACTCCCTCCACACCGTCCCATCACACATTCCCGCTGTCAGACACAGAGTGATTGTTCCTCTTCACCGCCCATCACATACTCCCGGGGTCAGACATAGAGTGTTTATTCCTCTACACCGCCCATCACACACTCCCGGGGTCAGACACAGAGAGAATCTCCCTCAACACCGTCCCATCACACACTCCCGGGGTCAGACACAGAGTGATTATTCCTCTACACGGTCCCATCACACACTCCCGGGGTCAGACACAGAGAGAATCTCCTTCCATACCGTCCGATCACACTCTCCCGGGGTCAGACACAGAGTGATTATTGCTCTATACGGTCCCATCAAACACTCCCGGGGTCAGACACAGAGTGATTAGTCCTCTACATGGTCGCATCAAACACTCCCGGGGTCAGACACAGAGTGATTATTCCTCTACACGGTACCATCAAACACTCCCGGCGTCAGACACAGAGTGATTGTTCATCTACACGGTCCCATCAAACACTCTCGGGTTCAGACACTGAGTGAATCTCCCTCCACAGCGTTCCATCACACACTCCAGGGTTAGACACAGAGTGATTATTCCTCTACACGGTCCCATCAAACTCTCCCGGGGTCAGACACAGAGTGATTATTCCTCTACACGGTACCATCAAACACTCCCGGGGTCAGACACAGAGTGATTGTTCCTCTACACGGTCCCATCAAACACTCTCGGGGTCAGACACAGAGAGAATCTCCCTCCACACCGACCCATCACACACTCCCGGGGTCAGGCACAGAGTGATTATTCCTCTACACGATCCCATCAAACACTCCCGGGGTCAGACACAGAGTGAATTTCCCTTCACGCCGTCCAATCACACACTCCCGGGGTCAGACACAGAGTGAATATTGCTATACACGGTCCCATCCAACACTCCCGGGGGTCAGACACAGTGTGATTATTCCTCTACACGGTCCCATCAAGCACTCCCGGCGTCAGACACAGATTGAATCTCCCTCCACACCGTCCCATCACTTACTCCCGGGGTCAGACACAGAGTGATTATTCATCTACACGATCCCATCAAACACTCCCGGGGTCAGACACAGAGTGATTATTCCTCTACCCAGTCCCATCAAACACTCCCGGGGTCAGACACAGAGTGAATTTATATCAACACCGTCCCATCATACACTCCCGGGGTCAGACACAGAGTGATTATTTCTCTACACTGTACCAGCAAACACTCCGTGGGTCAGACACAGAGTGATTATTCCTCTACACGGTCTCTTCAAACACTCCCGGGGTCAGACACAGAGTGATTATTCCTCTACACGGTCCCATCAAACGCTCCCGGGGTCAGACACAGAGTGAATTTATATCAACACCGTCCCATCATACACTGCCGGGGTCAGACACAGTGTGAATGTCCCTCCACACAGCACCATCAAACACTTCGTGGGTCCGACACAGAGTGATTATTACTCTACACGATCCCATCAAACACTCCCGGGGTCAGACACAGAGTGAATTTATTTCAACACCGTCCCATCATTCACTGCCGGGGTCAGACACAGTGTGAATGTCCCTCCACACAGCACCATCAAACACTTCGTGGGTCCGACACAGAGTGATTATTACTCTACACGATCCCATCAAACACTCCCGGGGTCAGACACAGAGTAAAACTCCCACCACACGGTCCCATCACACACTCCCGGGGTCAGATACAGAGTGAATCTCCTTCTACACCGCTCATCACACACTCCCGGGGTCAGACACAGAGTGAATCATCCTCCACACAGTCAACTCACACTCTCCCGGGGTCAGACACAGAGTGATTGTTCCTCAACACCGCCCATCACACACTCCCGGGGTCAGACACAGTGAATCTCCCTCCACACCGTCCCATCGCACACTCCCGGGGTCATACTCAGAGTGATTATTACTCTACACGGTCCCATCACACAGGCCCGTGGTCAGACACACAGTGATTGTTCCTCTTCACCGCCCATCACATACTCCCGGGGTCAGACACAGAGTGATTATTCCTCTACACCGTCCCATCACACACTCCCGCTGTCAGACACAGAGTGATTGTTCCTCTTCACCGCCCATCACATACTCCCGGGGTCAGACACAGAGTGATTATTCCTCTACACGGTCCCATCACACACTCCCGGGGTCAGACACAGAGTGAATCTCCTTCCATACCGTCCGATGACACTCTCCCGGGGTCAGACACAGAGTGATTATTGCTCTATACGGTCCCATCAAACACTTCCGGGGGTCAGTCACAGAGTGATTATTCCTCTACACGGTACCATCAAGCACTCCCGGCGTCAGACACAGATTGAATCTCCCTCCACACCGTCCCATCACTTACTCCCGGGGTCAGACACAGAGTGATTATTCATCTACACGATGCCATCAAACACTCCCGGGGTCAGACACAGAGTGATTATTCCTCTACCCAGTCCCATCAAACACTCCCGGGGTCAGACACAGAGTGAATTTATATCAACACCGTCCCATCATACACTCCCGGGGTCAGACACAGAGTGATTATTGCTCTATACGGTCCCATCAAACACTCCCGGGGTCAGACACAGAGTGAATTTATATCAACACCGTCCCATCATACACTCCCGGGGTCAGACACAGAGTGATTATTTCTCTACACTGTACCAGCAAACACTCCGTGGGTCAGACACAGAGTGATTATTCCTCTACACTGTACCATCAAACACTCCGTGGGTCAGACACAGAGTGATTATTCCTCTACACGGTCCCATCAAACACTCCCGGGGTCAGACACAGAGTGAATTTATTTCAACACCGTCCCATCATTCACTGCCGGGGTCAGACACAGTGTGAATGTCCCTCCACACAGCACCATCAAACACTTCGTGGGTCCGACACAGAGTGATTATTACTCTACACGATCCCATCAAACACTCCCGGGGTCAGACACAGAGTAAAACTCCCACCACACGGTCCCATCACACACTCCCGGGGTCAGATACAGAGTGAATCTCCTTCTACACCGCTCATCACACACTCCCGGGGTCAGACACAGAGTGAATCATCCTCCACACAGTCACCTCACACTCTCCCGGGGTCAGACACAGAGTGATTGTTCCTCAACACCGCCCATCACACACTCCCGGGGTCAGACACAGTGAATCTCCCTCCACACCGTCCCATCGCACACTCCCGGGGTCATACTCAGAGTGATTATTACTCTACACGGTCCCATCACACAGGCCCGTGGTCAGACACAGAGTGATTGTTCCTCTTCACCGCCCATCACATACTCCCGGGGTCAGACACAGAGTGATTATTCCTCTACACCGTCCCATCACACACTCCCGCTGTCAGACACAGAGTGATTGTTCCTCTTCACCGCCCATCACATACTCCCGGGGTCAGACACAGAGTGATTATTCCTCTACACCGCCCATCACACACTCCCGGGGTCAGACACAGAGAGAATCTCCCTCAACACCGTCCCATCACACACTCCCGGGGTCAGACACAGAGTGATTATTCCTCTACACGGTCCCATCACACACTCCCGGGGTCAGACACAGAGTGAATCTCCTTCCATACCGTCCGATCACACTCTCCCGGGGTCAGACACAGAGTGATTATTGCTCTATACTGTCCCATCAAACACTTCCGGGGGTCAGTCACAGAGTGATTATTCCTCTACACGATCCCATCAAACACTCCCAGGGTACGACACTGAGTGATTATTCATCTACACGATCCCATCAAACACTCCCGGGGTACGACACTGAGTGATTATTCCTCTACACGGTCCCATCAAACACTCCCGGGGTCAGACACAGAGTGAATCTCCCTCCACGCCGTCCCATCAAACACTCCCGGGGTCAGACACAGAGTGATTATTCCTCTACACTGTACCAGCAAACACTCCGTGGGTCAGACACAGAGTGATTATTCCTCTACACGGTCCCAACACACATTCCCGGGTCAGACACAGACTGATTATTCCTCTCCACGGTCCCATCAAACACTCCCGGGGTCAGACACAGAGTGAATTTATATCCACACCGTCCCATCATACACTCTCGGGGTCAGACTCAGAGTGATTAATCCTCTACACTGTACCATCAAACACTCCGTGGGTCAGACACAGAGTGATTATTCCTCTACACGGTCCCATCAAACACTCCCGGGGTGAGACACAGAGTGATTATTCCTCTACACGGTCCCATCAAACACTCCCGGGGTCAGACACAGAGTGAATTTATATCAACACCGTCCCATCATACACTCCCGGGGTCAGACACAGAGTGATTATTCATCTACACTGTACCAGCAAACACTCCGTGGGTCAGACACAGAGTGATTATACCTCTACACGATCCCATCAAACACTCCCGGGGTCAGACACAGAGTGATTATTCCTCTACTCGGTCCCATCAAACACTCCCGGGGTCAGACACAGAGTGAATTTATATCCACACCGTCCCATCATACACTCCCGTGGTCAGACACAGAGTGATTATTCCTCTACACTGTACAATCAAACACACCCGGGGTCAGACACAGAGTGAATCTCCCTCCACGCCGTCCCATCACACACTCCCGGGGTCAGACACAGAGTGATTTTTCCTCGATACGGTCCCATCAAACACTCCCGGGGTCAGACACAGAGTGATTATTCCTCTATACGGTCCCATCACACACGCCAGGGGTCTGACACAGAATGATACTCCCGCCACACGGTCCCATCAAACACTCCCGGGGTCAGACACAGAGTGATTATTCCTCTACACTGTACCATCAAACACTCCCGGGGTCAGACAAAGAGTGAATCTCCCTACCTACCGTCCCATCACACACTCCCGTTGCCAGACACTGTATGATTATTCCTCTACACCGTCCCATCAAACACTCCCGGGGTCAGACACAGATTGAATCTCCCTCCACGCCGTCCCATCACACAATCCCGGGGTCAGACACAGAGAGATTATTCCTCTACACGTTCCCATCAAATACTCCCGGGGTCAGACACAGAGTGATTATTCCTCTACACGGTCCCATCAAATACTCCCGGGGTCAGACACAGAGTGATTATTCCTCCACACGGTCCCATCAAACACTCCGTGGGTCAGGCACAGAGTGATTATTCCTCTACACGATCCCATCAAACACTCCCAGGGTACGACACTGAGTGATTATTCCTCTACACGATCCCATCAAACACTCCCGGGGTACGACACTGAGTGATTATTCCTCTACACGGTCCCATCAAACACTCCCGGGGTCAGACACAGAGTGAATCTCCCTCCACGCCGTCCCATCAAACACTCCCGGGGTCAGACACAGAGTGATTATTCCTCTACACTGTACCAGCAAACACTCCGTGGGTCAGACACAGAGTGATTATTCCTCTACACGGTCCCAACACACATTCCCGGGTCAGACACAGACTGATTATTCCTCTCCACGGTCCCATCAAACACTCCCGGGGTCAGACACAGAGTGAATTTATATCCACACCGTCCCATCATAGACTCTCGGGGTCAGACACAGAGTGATTAATCCTCTACACTGTACCATCAAACACTCCGTGGGTCAGACACAGAGTGATTATTCCTCTACACGGTCCCATCAAACACTCCCGGGGTGAGACACAGAATGATTATTCCTCTACACGGTCCATTCAAACACTCCCGGGGTCAGACACAGAGTGAATTTATATCAACACCGTCCCATCATACACTCCCGGGGTCAGACACAGAGTGATTATTCATCTACACTGTACCAGCAAACACTCCGTGGGTCAGACACAGAGTGATTATACCTCTACACGATCCCATCAAACACTCCCGGGGTCAGACACAGAGTGATTATTCCTCTACTCGGTCCCATCAAACACTCCCGGGGTCAGACACAGAGTGAATTTATATCCACACCGTCCCATCATACACACCCGTGGTCAGACACAGAGTGATTATTCCTCTACACTGTACAATCAAACACACCCGGGGTCAGACACAGAGTGAATCTCCCTCCACGCCGTCCCATCACACACTCCCGGGGTCAGACACAGAGTGATTTTTCCTCGATACGGTCCCATCAAACACTCCCGGGGTCAGACACAGAGTGATTATTCCTCTATACGGTCCCATCACACACGCCAGGGGTCTGACACAGAATGATACTCCCGCCACACGGTCCCATCAAACACTCCCGGGGTCAGACACAGAGTGATTATTCCTCTACACTGTACCATCAAACACTCCCGGGGTCAGACAAAGAGTGAATCTCCCTACCTACCGTCCCATCAACACTCCCGTTGCCAGACACTGTATGATTATTCCTCTACACCGTCCCATCAAACACTCCCGGGGTCAGACACAGATTGAATCTCCCTCCACGCCGTCCCATCACACAATCCCGGGGTCAGACACAGAGAGATTATTCCTCTACACGGTCCCATCAAATACTCCCGGGGTCAGACACAGAGTGATTATTCCTCTACACGGTCCCATCAAATACTCCCGGGGTCAGACACAGAGTGATTATTCCTCCACACGGTCCCATCAAACACTCCGTGGGTCAGGCACAGAGTGATTATTCCTCTACACGATCCCATCAAACACTCCCAGGGTACGACACTGAGTGATTATTCCTCTACACGATCCCATCAAACACACCCGGGGTACGACACTGAGTGATTATTCCTCTACACGGTCCCATCAAACACTCCCGCGGTCAGACACAGAGTGAATCTCCCTCCACGCCGTCCCATCAAACACTCCCAGGGTCAGACACAGAGTGATTATTCCTCTACAATGTACCAGCAAACACTCCGTGGGTCAGACACAGAGTGATTATTCCTCTCCACGGTCCCATCAAACACTCCCGGGGTCAGACACAGAGTGAATTTATATCCACACCGTCCCATCATACACTCTCGGGGTCAGACACAGAGTGATTAATCCTCTACACGGTCCCATCAAACACTCCCGGGGTGAGACACAGAGTGATTATTCCTCTACACGGTCCCATCAAACACTCCCGGGGTCAGACACAGAGTGTTTTTATATCAACACCGTCCCATCATACACTCCCGGGGTCAGACACAGAGTGATTATTCATCTACACTGTACCAGCAAACACTCCGTGGGTCAGACACAGAGTGATTATACCTCTACACGATCCCATCAAACACTCCCGGGGTCAGACACAGAGTGATTATTCCTCTACTCGGTCCCATCAAACACTCCCGGGGTCAGACACAGAGTGAATTTATATCCACACCGTCCCATCATACACTCCCGGGGTCAGACACAGAGTGATTATTCCTCTACACTGTACAATCAAACACACCCGGGGTCAGACACAGAGTGAATCTCCCTCCACGCCGTCCCATCACACACTCCCGGGGTCAGACACAGAGTGATTTTTCCTCGATACGGTCCCATCAAACAGTCCCGGGGTCAGACACAGAGTGATTATTCCTCTATACGGTCCCATCACACACGCCAGGGGTCTGACACAGAATGATACTCCCGCCACACTGTCCCATCACACGCTCCCGGGGTCAAACACAGAGTGAATCTTCCTCTACACAGCCCATCACACGCTCCCTGGGTCAGACACAGAGTGAATCTCCCTCCACACCGTCCCAACACACACTCCCGGGTCAGACACAGACTGATTATTCCTCTACACGGTCCCATCAAACACTCCCGGGGTCAGACACGGAGTGAATTTGTATCCAAACCGTCCCATGATACACTCCCGGGGTCATACACAGAGTGATTATTCCTCTACACTCTACCATCAAACAATCCGTGGGTCAGACACACAATGATTATTCCTCTACACGGTCCGAACAAACACTCCCGGGGTCAGACAAAGAGTGAATCTCCGTATACACCGTCCCATCACACACTCCCGTGGTCAGACACAGTATGATTATTCCTCTCCACAGTCCCATCACACACTCCCGGGGTCAGACACAGAGAGATTATTACTCTATACGGTCCCATCAAACACTCCCGGGGTCAGACACAGAGTGAATTTATATCCACACCGTCCCATCATACACTCCCGGGATCAGACACAGAGTGATTATTCCTCTACACTGTACCATCAAACACTCCGTGGGTCAGACACAGAGTGATTATTCCTCTACACGGTCCCATCAAACACTCCCGGGGTCAGACACAGAGTGATTATTCCTCTACACGGTCCCATCAAACACTCCCGGGGTCAGACACGGAGTGAATTTATATCAACACCGTCCCATCATACACTCCCGGGGTCAGACACAGAGTGATTATTCCTCTACACTGTACCATCAAATATCTCGTGGGTCAGACACAGAGTGATTATTCCTCTACACGATCCCATCAAACATTCCCGGGGTACGACACTGAGTGATTATTCCTCTACACGGTCCCATCAAACACTCCCGGGGTCAGGCACAGAGAGATTTTTGCTCTACACGGTCCCATCAAACAATTCCGTGGTCAGACACAGAGTGAATCTCCCTCCACGCCGTCCCATCACACTCTCCCGGGGTCAGACACAGACTGATTATTACTCTACACGATCCGATCAAACACTCCCGGAGTCAGACACAGAGTAAAACTCCCACCACACGGTCCCATCACACACACCCGGGGTCAGATACAGAGTGAATCTCCCTCTACACCGCCCATCACACACTCCCGGGGTCAGACACAGAGTGATTGTTCCTCAACACCGCCAATCACACACTCCCGGGGTCAGACACAGTGAATCTCCCTCCACACCGTCCCATCGCACACTCCCGGGGTAAGACTCAGAGTGTTTATTACTCTACCCGGTCCCATCACACAGGCCCGTGGTCAGACACAGAGTGAAACTCCCTCCACACCGTCCCATCACACATTCCCGCTGTCAGACACAGAGTGATTGTTCCTCTTCACCGCCCATCACATACTCCCGGGGTCAGACATAGAGTGTTTATTCCTCTACACCGCCCATCACACACTCCCGGGGTCAGACACAGAGAGAATCTCCCTCAACACCGTCCCATCACACACTCCCGGGGTCAGACACAGAGTGATTATTCCTCTACACGGTCCCATCACACACTCCCGGGGTCAGACACAGAGAGAATCTCCTTCCATACCGTCCGATCACACTCTCCCGGGGTCAGACACAGAGTGATTATTGCTCTATACGGTCCCATCAAACACTCCCGGGGTCAGACACAGAGTGATTATTCCTCTACACGGTCAAATCAAAAACTCCCGGGGTCAGACACAGAGTGATTAGTCCTCTACATGGTCGCATCAAACACTCCCGGGGTCAGACACAGAGTGATTATTCCTCTACACGGTACCATCAAACACTCCCGGCGTCAGACACAGAGTGATTGTTCATCTACACGGTCCCATCAAACACTCTCGGGTTCAGACACTGAGTGAATCTCCCTCCACAGCGTTCCATCACACACTCCAGGGTTAGACACAGAGTGATTATTCCTCTACACGGTCCCATCAAACTCTCCCGGGGTCAGACACAGAGTGATTATTCCTCTACACGGTACCATCAAACACTCCCGGGGTCAGACACAGAGTGATTGTTCCTCTACACGGTCCCATCAAACACTCTCGGGGTCAGACACAGAGAGAATCTCCCTCCACACCGACCCATCACACACTCCCGGGGTCAGGCACAGAGTGATTATTCCTCTACACGATCCCATCAAACACTCCCGGGGTCAGACACAGAGTGAATTTCCCTTCACGCCGTCCAATCACACACTCCCGGGGTCAGACACAGAGTGAATATTGCTCTACACGGCCCATCAAACACTCCCGGGGTCAGACACAGAGTGAATGTCCGTCCACACCGTCTCATCACACTCTCCCGAGGACAGACACAGAGTGATTATTCCTCTACACGGTCCCATCCAACACTCCCGGGGGTCAGACACAGTGTGATTATTCCTCTACACGGTCCCATCAAACACTTCCGGGGGTCAGTCACAGAGTGATTATTCCTCTACACGGTCCCATCAAGCACTCCCGGCGTCAGACACAGATTGAATCTCCCTCCACACCGTCCCATCACTTACTCCCGGGGTCAGACACAGAGTGATTATTCATCTACACGATCCCATCAAACACTCCCGGGGTCAGACACAGAGTGATTATTCCTCTACCCAGTCCCATCAAACACTCCCGGGGTCAGACACAGAGTGAATTTATATCAACACCGTCCCATCATACACTCCCGGGGTCAGACACAGAGTGATTATTCCTCTAGACTGTACCAGCAAACACTCCGTGGGTCAGACACAGAGTGATTATTCCTCTACACGGTCTCTTCAAACACTCCCGGGGTCAGACACAGAGTGATTATTCCTCTACACGGTCCCATCAAACGCTCCCGGGGTCAGACACAGAGTGAATTTATATCAACACCGTCCCATCATACACTCCCGGGGTCAGACACAGAGTGATTATTCCTCTACACTGTACCATCAAACACTCCGTGGGTCAGACACAGAGTGATTATTCCTCTACACGGTCCCATCAAACACTCCCGGGGTCAGACACAGAGTGAATTTATTTCAACACCGTCCCATCATTCACTGCCGGGGTCAGACACAGTGTGAATGTCCCTCCACACAGCACCATCAAACACTTCGTGGGTCCGACACAGAGTGATTATTACTCTACACGATCCCATCAAACACTCCCGGGGTCAGACACAGAGTAAAACTCCCACCACACGGTCCCATCACACACTCCCGGGGTCAGATACAGAGTGAATCTCCTTCTACACCGCTCATCACACACTCCCGGGGTCAGACACAGAGTGAATCATCCTCCACACAGTCAACTCACACTCTCCCGGGGTCAGACACAGAGTGATTGTTCCTCAACACCGCCCATCACACACTCCCGGGGTCAGACACAGTGAATCTCCCTCCACACCGTCCCATCGCACACTCCCGGGGTCATACTCAGAGTGATTATTACTCTACACGGTCCCATCACACAGGCCCGTGGTCAGACACACAGTGATTGTTCCTCTTCACCGCCCATCACATACTCCCGGGGTCAGACACAGAGTGATTATTCCTCTACACCGTCCCATCACACACTCCCGCTGTCAGACACAGAGTGATTGTTCCTCTTCACCGCCCATCACATACTCCCGGGGTCAGACACAGAGTGATTATTCCTCTACACGGTCCCATCACACACTCCCGGGGTCAGACACAGAGTGAATCTCCTTCCATACCGTCCGATGACACTCTCCCGGGGTCAGACACAGAGTGATTATTGCTCTATACGGTCCCATCAAACACTTCCGGGGGTCAGTCACAGAGTGATTATTCCTCTACACGGTACCATCAAGCACTCCCGGCGTCAGACACAGATTGAATCTCCCTCCACACCGTCCCATCACTTACTCCCGGGGTCAGACACAGAGTGATTATTCATCTACACGATGCCATCAAACACTCCCGGGGTCAGACACAGAGTGATTATTCCTCTACCCAGTCCCATCAAACACTCCCGGGGTCAGACACAGAGTGAATTTATATCAACACCGTCCCATCATACACTCCCGGGGTCAGACACAGAGTGATTATTCCTCTACACTGTACCAGCAAACACTCCGTGGGTCAGACACAGAGTGATTATTCCTCTACACGGTCTCATCAAACACTCCCGGGGTCAGACACAGAGTGATTATTCCTCTACACGGTCCCATCAAACACTCCCGGGGTCAGACACAGAGTGAATTTATATCAACACCGTCCCATCATACACTCCCGGGGTCAGACACAGAGTGATTATTCCTCTACACTGTACCATCAAACACTCCGTGGGTCAGACACACAGTGATTATTCCTCTACACGGTCCCATCAAACACTCCCGTGGTCAGACACAGAGTGATTATTCCTCTACACGGTCCCATCAAACACTCCCGGGGTCAGACACAGAGTGAATTTATTTCAACACCGTCCCATCATACACTCCCGGGGTCAGACACAGTATGAATCTCCCTCCACACAGCACCATCAAACACTACGTGGGTCCGACACAGAGTAATTATTCTTCTCCACGGTCCCATCAAACACTCCCGGTGTCTGACACAGAATGAAGCTCCCTCCACACTGTCCCATCAAGCGCACCCGTGGTCCGACTCAGAGTAATTATTCTTCTCCACGGTCCCATCAAACACTCCCGGGATCAGGCACAGAGTGAATTTATATCCACACCGTCCCATCATACACTCCCGGGTTCAGACAAAGAGTGATTATTCCTCTACACTGTACCATCAAACACTCCGTGGGTCAGACACACAGTGATTATTCCTCTACACGGTCCCATCAAAAACTCCCGGGTCAGAAACAGACTGATTATTCCTCTACTCGGTCCCATCAAACACACCCGGGGTCAGTCACAGAGTGAATCCCCCTCCACACAGCCCCATCACAAACTCCCGTGGTCCGACACAGAGTATTAATTCTTCTCCGAGGTCCCATCAAACACTCCCGGGGTCAGACACAGACTGATTATTACTCTACACTCTACCATCAAACACTCCGTGGGTCAGACACACAGTGAATGTCCCTCCACGCCGTCCCATCACACTCTCCCGGGGTCAGACACAGAGTGATTATTACTCTACACGATCCCATCAAACTCTCCCGGGGTCAGACACAGAGTAAAACTCCCACCACACGGTCCCATCACACACTCCCGGGGTCAGGTACAGAGTGAATCTCCTTCTACACCGCTCATCACACACTCCCGGGGTCAGACACAGAGTGAATCATCCTCCACACAGTCCCCTCACACTCTCCCGGGGTCAGACACAGAGTGATTGTTCCTCAACACCGCCCATCAAACACTCCCGGGTTCAGACACAGTGAATCTCCCTCCACACCGTCCCATCGCACACTCCCGGGGTCATACTCAGAGTGATTATTACTCTACACGGTCCCATCACACAGGCCCGTGGTCAGACACACAGTGATTGTTCCTCTTCACCGCCCATCACATACTCCCGGGGTCAGACACAGAGTGATTATTCCTCTACACCGTCCAATCACACACTCCCGCTGTCAGACACAGAGTGATTGTTCCTCTTCACCGCCCATCACATACTCCCGGGGTCAGACACAGAGTGATTATTCCTCTACACCGCCCATCACACACTCCCGGGGTCAGACACAGAGAGAATCTCCCTCAACACCGTCCCATCACACACTCCCGGGGTCAGACACAGAGTGATTATTCCTCTACACGGTCCCATCACACACTCCCGGGGTCAGACACAGAATGAATCTCCTTCCATACCGTCCGATCACACTCTCCCGGGGTCAGACACAGAGTGATTATTGCTCTATACGGTCCCATCAAACACTCCAGGGGTCAGACACAGAGTGATTATTCCTCTACACGGTCAAATCAAACACTCCCGGGGTCAGACACAGAGTGATTAGTCCTCCACATGGTCGCATCAAACACTCCCGGGGTCAGACACAGAGTGATTATTCCTCTACACGGTACCATCAAACACACCCGGGGTCAGACACAGAGTGATTATTCCTCTACACGGTCCCATCAAACACTCTCGGGTTCAGACACTGAGTGAATCTCCCTCCACACCGTTCCATCACACACTCCATGGTTAGACACAGAGTGATTATTCCTCTACACGGTCCCATCAAACACTCCCGGGGTCAGACACAGAGTGATTATTCCTCTACACGGTACCATCAAACACTCCCGGGGTCAGACACAGAGCGATTGTTCCTGTACACGGTCCCATCAAACACTCTTGGGGTCAGACACAGAGAGAATCTCCCTCCACACCGACCCATCACACACGCCCGGTGTCAGACACAGATTGATTGTTCCTCTACTCCGCCCATCACACACTCCCGGGGTCAGGGACAGAGTGATTATTCCTCTACACGATCCCATCAAACACTCCCGGTGTCAGACACAGAGTGAATTTCCCTTCACGCCGTCCAATCATACACTCCCGGGGTCAGACACAGAGTGATTATTGCTCTACACGGTCCCATCAAACAATCCCGGGGTCAGACACAGAGTGAATCTCCGTCCACACCGTCTCATCACACTCTCCCGAGGACAGACACAGAGTGACTATTCCTCTACACGGTCCCATCCAACACTCCCGGGGGTCAGACACAGTGTGATGATTCCTCCACACCGTCCCATCACACACTCCCGGGGTCAGACACAGAGTGATTATTCCTCTACACGATCCCATCAAACACTCCCGGGGTCAGACACAGAGTGAATTTCCCTTAACGCCGTCCAATCACACACTCCCGGGGTCAGACACAGAGTGATTATTCTTCTACACGGTCCCATCAAACACTCTCGGGTTCAGTCTCAGAGTGATTATTCCTCTACACGGTACCATCAAACACGCCCGGGGTCAGACACAGAGTGATTATTCCTCTACACGGTACCATCAAACACTCCGGGGTCAGACACAGAGTGATTGTTCCTCTACACGGTCCCATCAAACACTCCCGGCGTCAGACACAGATTGAATCTCCCTCCACACCGTCCCATCACACACTCTCCTGGTCAGACACAGAGTGATTATTCCTAAACGCGGTCCTATCAAACACTCCCGGGGTCAGAAACAAACTGAATCTCCCTCCACTCCGTCCCATCACACACTCCATTGGTCAGACACAGAGAGATTATTCCTCTACACGGTCACATCAAACGCTCCCGGGGTCAGACACAGAGTGAATCTCCCTCCACACCGTCCCATCACACACTCTCCTGGTCAGACACAGAGTGATTATTCCTAAACGCGGTCCTATCAAACACTCCCGGGGTCAGAAACAAACTGAATCTCCCTCCACACCGTCCCACCACACACTCCATTGGTCAGACACAGAGAGATTATTCCTCTACACGGTCACATCAAACGCTCCCGGGGTCAGACACAGAGTGAATCTCCCTCCGCACCGTCCCATCACACACTCCCGGGGTCAGACACAGAGTGAATCTCCCTCCGCACCGTCCCATCACACACACCCGGGGTCAGACAGAGTGATTATTCCTCTACACGATCCCATCAAACACTCCCGGGGTCAGACACAGAGTGAATTTCCCTTCACGCCGTCCAATCACACACTCCCGGGGTCAGACACAGAGTGATTATTCCTCTACACGGTCCCATCAACCACTCCCGGAGGTCAGACACAGAGTGATTATTCCTTTACACCGCCCATCACACACTCCCGGATCAGACACAGAGTGGATCTCCCTCTACACCGCCGATCACACACTCCCGGGTTCATACACAGAGTGAATCACCCTCCACACCGTCCCATCACACACTCCCGGGGTCAGACACAGAGTGATTGTTCCTCTTCACCGCCCATCACACACTCCCGGGGTCAGACACAGAGTGAATCTCCCTCCACACCGTCCCATCACACACTCCCGGTGTCAGACACAGAGTGATTGTTCCTCTTCACCGCCCATCACACACTCCCGGGGTCAGACACAGAGTGAATCTCGCTCAACACCGTCCCATCACACACTCCTGGGGTCAGACACAGAGTGATTATTCCTCTACACGGTCCCATCACACACTCCCGGGGTCAGACACAGAGTGAATCTCCTTCCATACCGTCCGATCACCCTCTCCCGGGGTCAGACACAGAGTGATTATTGCTCTACACGGTCCCATCAAACACTCCCGGGATCAGACACAGAGTGATTATTCCTCTGCACCGTCCCATCGACACTCTCCTGGGGTCAGACACAGAGTGATTATTCGTCTGCACGGTCCCATCACACACTCCCGGGGTCAGACACAGTGAATCTCCCTCAACACCGTCCCATCACACACTCCCTGGGTCAGACACAGAGTGATTATTCGTCAGCACGGTCCCATCACACACTCCCGGGGTCAGACACAGTGAATCTCCCTCCACACCGTCCCATCACACACTCCCGGTGTCAGACTCAGAGTGATTATTCCTCTACACGGTCCCATTACACACGCCCGGGTCAGACACAGAGTGAAACTCCCACCACACTGTCCCATCACAGACTCCCGGTGTCTGACACAGAGTGAATCTCCCTCTGCACCGCCCATCACACACTCCCGGGGTCATACACAGAGTGAATCACCCTCCACACCGTCCCATCACACACTCCCGGTGGCAGACACAGAGTGATTGTTCCTCTTCACCGCCCATCACACACTCCCGGGTCAGACACAGAGTGAATCTCTCTCCACACCGTCCCATCACACACTCCCGGTGTCAGACAGAGTGATTGTTCCTCTTCACCGCCCATCACACACTGCCGGGGTCAGACACAGAGTGAATCTCGCTCAACACCGTCCCATCACACACTCCTGGGGTCAGACACAGAGTGATTATTCCTCTACACGGTCCCATCACACACTCCCGGGGTCAGACACAGAGTGAATCTCCTTCCATACCGTCCGATCACACTCTCCCGGTGTCAGACACAGAGTGATTATTGCTCTACACGGTCCCATCAAACACTCCCGGGATCAGACACAGAGTGAATCTCCGTCCACACCGTCTCATCACACACCCCCGAGGTCTGACACAGAGTGATTATTCCTCTACACGGTCCAATCAAACACTCCCGGGGTCAGACACAGAGTGATTATTCCTCTACACGGTCCCATCAAACACTCCCGGGGTCAGACACAGAGTGATTATTCCTATACACGGTCCCATCAAACCCTCCCGGGGTCAGACACAGAGTCATTATTCCTCTACACGGTCCCATCCAACTCTCCTGGGGGTCAGACACAGAGTGATTATTCCTCTACACGGTCCCATCAAACACCCCCGGGGTCAGATACAGAGTGACTATTCCTCTACACGGTACCATCAAACACTCCCGGCGTCAGACACAGAGTGAATCTTCCTCCACACCGTCCCATCACACTCTCCCCTGGTCAGACACAGATTGATTATTCCTCTACACGGTCCCATCACACACTCCTGGAGTCAGGCACAGACTCAATCTAAGTGCTAGAAGTTCAAATCGATG
>NW_026779775.1:0-73441 GCF_030144855.1 Hypanus sabinus
TGTAGGAGAAGAGATGGACCGACCGTGGCTCGGTCGGCAGAAAAACAGATCTGTCAGGAGAGGTCGGTTGTAGGAGAAGAGATGACCGACGTGGCTCGGGTCGCAGAAGCAGATCTGATCAGAGAGAGTCGCGTGTGTAGGAGAAGAGATGACCGACCGTGGCTCGGGTCGCAGAAAGCAGATCTGATCAGGAGAGTCGTTGTAGGAGAAGAGATGACCGACCGTGGCTCGGGTCGCAGAAAGCAGATCTGATCAGGAGAGTCGTTGTAGGAGAAGAGATGACCGACCGTGGCTCGGGTCGCAGAAAGCAGATCTGATCAGGAGAGTCGTTGTAGGAGAAGAGATGACCGACCGTGGCTCGGGTCGCAGAAAGCAGATCTGATCAGGAGAGTCGTTGTAGGAGAAGAGATGACTCGACCGTGGCTCGGGTCGCAGAAAGCAGATCTGATCAGGAGAGTCGTTGTAGGAGAAGAGATGACCCGACCGTGGCTCGGGTCGCAGAAAGCAGATCTGATCAGGAGAGTCGTTGTAGGAGAAGAGATGACCGACCGTGGCTCGGGTCGCAGAAAGCAGATCTGATCAGGAGAGTCGTTGTAGGAGAAGAGATGACCGACCGTGGCTCGGTCGCAGAAAGCAGATCTGATCAGGAGAGTCGTTGTAGGAGAAGAGATGACCGACCGTGGCTCGGGTCGCAGAAAGCAGATCTGATCAGGAGAGTCGTTGTAGGAGAAGAGATGACCGACCGTGGCTCGGGTCGCAGAAAGCAGATCTGATCAGGAGAGTCGTTGTAGGAGAAGAGATGACCCGACCTGGCTCGGGTCGCAGAAAGCAGGATCTGATCAGGAGAGTCGTTGTAGGAGAAGAGATGACCGACCGTGGCTCGGGTCGCAGAAAGCAGATCTGATCAGGAGAGTCGTTGTAGGAGAAGAGATGACCGACGTGGCTCGGTCGCAGAAAGCAGATCTGATCAGGAGAGTCGTTGTAGGAGAAGAGATGACCGACCGTGGCTCGGGTCGCAGAAAGCAGATCTGATCAGGAGAGTCGTTGTAGGAGAAGAGATGACCGACGTGGCTCGGGTCGCAGAAAGCAATCTGATCAGGAGAGTCGTTGTAGGAGAAGAGATGACCGACCGGGCTCGGGTCGCAGAAGCAGATCTGATCAGGAGAGTCGTTGTAGGAGAAGAGATGACCGACCGTGGCTCGGGTCGCAGAAGCAGATCTGATCAGGAGAGTCGTTGTAGGAGAAGAGATGACCGACCGTGGCTCGGTCGCAGAAAGCAGATCTGATCAGGAGAGTCGTTGTAGGAGAAGAGATGACCGACCGTGGCTCGGTCGCAGAAAGCAGATCTGATCAGGAGAGTCGTTGTAGGAGAAGAGATGACCGACCGTGGCTCGGGTCGCAGAAAGCAGATCTGATCAGGAGAGTCGTTGTAGGAGAAGAGATGACCGACCGTGGCTCGGGTCGCAGAAAGCAGATCTGATCAGGAGAGTCGTTGTAGGAGAGAGAGATGACCTGACCGTGGCTCGGGTCGCAGAAAGCAGATCTGATCAGGAGAGTCGTTGTAGGAGAAGAGATGACCGACCGTGGCTCGGGTCGCAGAAAGCAGATCTGATCAGGAGAGTCGTTGTAGGAGAAGAGATGACCGACCGTGGCTCGGGTCGCAGAAAGCAGATCTGATCAGGAGAGTCGTTGTAGGAGAAGAGATGACCGACCGTGGCTCGGGTCGCAGAAAGCAGATCTGATCAGGAGAGTCGTTGTAGGAGAAGAGATGACCGACCGTGGCTCGGGTCGCAGAAAGCAGATCTGATCAGGAGAGTCGTTGTAGGAGAAGAGATGACCGACCGTGGCTCGGGTCGCAGAAAGCAGATCTGATCAGGAGAGTCGTTGTAGGAGAAGAGATGACCGACCGTGGCTCGGGTCGCAGAAAGCAGATCTGATCAGGAGAGTCGTTGTAGGAGAAGAGATGACCGACCGTGGCTCGGGTCGCAGAAGAGCAGATCTGATCAGGAGAGTCGTTGTAGGAGAAGAGATGACCGACCGTGGCTCGGGTCGCAGAAAGCAGATCTGATCAGGAGAGTCGTTGTAGGAGAAGAGATGACCGACCGTGGCTCGGGTCGCAGAAAGCAGATCTGATCAGGAGAGTCGTTGTAGGAGAAGAGATGACCGACCGTGGCTCGGGTCGCAGAAAGCAGATCTGATCAGGAGAGTCGTTGTAGGAGAAGAGATGACCGACCGTGGCTCGGGTCGCAGAAAGCAGATCTGATCAGGAGAGTCGTTGTAGGAGAAGAGATGACCGACCGTGGCTCGGGTCGCAGAAAGCAGATCTGATCAGGAGAGTCGTTGTAGGAGAAGAGATGACCGACCGTGGCTCGGGGTCGCAGAAAGCAGATCTGATCAGGAGAGTCGTTGTAGGAGAAGAGATGACCGACCGTGGCTCGGGTCGCAGAGAAAGCAGATCTGATCAGGAGAGTCGTTGTAGGAGAAGAGATGACCGACCGTGGCTCGGGTCGCAGAAAGCAGATCTGATCAGGAGAGTCGTTGTAGGAGAAGAGATGACCGACCGTGGCTCGGGTCGCAGAAAGCAGATCTGATCAGGAGAGTCGTTGTAGGAGAGAGATGACCGACCGTGGCTCGGGTCGCAGAAAGCAGATCTGATCAGGAGAGTCGTTGTAGGAGAAGAGATGACCGACCGTGGCTCGGGTCGCAGAAAGCAGATCTGATCAGGAGAGTCGTTGTAGGAGAAGAGATGACCGACCGTGGCTCGGGTCGCAGAAAGCAGATCTGATCAGGAGAGTCGTTGTAGGAGAAGAGATGACCGACCGTGGCTCGGGTCGCAGAAAGCAGATCTGATCAGGAGAGTCGTTGTAGGAGAGAGATGACCGACCGTGGCTCGGGTCGCAGAAAGCAGATCTGATCAGGAGAGTCGTTGTAGGAGAAGAGATGACCGACCGTGGCTCGGGTCGCAGAAAGCAGATCTGATCAGGAGAGTCGTTGTAGGAGAGAGATGACCGACCGTGGCTCGGGTCGCAGAAAGCAGATCTGATCAGGAGAGTCGTTGTAGGAGAAGAGATGACCGACCGTGGCTCGGGTCGCAGAAAGCAGATCTGATCAGGAGAGTCGTTGTAGGAGAAGAGATGACCGACCGTGGCTCGGGTCGCAGAAAGCAGATCTGATCAGGAGAGTCGTTGTAGGAGAAGAGATGACCGACCGTGGCTCGGGTCGCAGAAAGCAGATCTGATCAGGAGAGTCGTTGTAGGAGAAGAGATGACCGACCGTGGCTCGGGTCGCAGAAAGCAGATCTGATCAGGAGGAGTCGTTGTAGGAGAAGAGATGACCGACCGTGGCTCGGGTCGCAGAAAGCAGATCTGATCAGGAGAGTCGTTGTAGGAGAAGAGATGACCGACCGTGGCTCGGGTCGCAGAAAGCAGATCTGATCAGGAGAGTCGTTGTAGGAGAAGAGATGACCGACCGTGGCTCGGGTCGCAGAAAGCAGATCTGATCAGGAGAGTCGTTGTAGGAGAAGAGATGACCGACCGTGGCTCGGGTCGCAGAAAGCAGATCTGATCAGGAGAGTCGTTGTAGGAGAAGAGATGACCGACCGTGGCTCGGGTCGCAGAAAGCAGATCTGATCAGGAGAGTCGTTGTAGGAGAAGAGATGACCGACCGTGGCTCGGGTCGCAGAAAGCAGATCTGATCAGGAGAGTCGTTGTAGGAGAAGAGATGACCGACCGTGGCTCGGGTCGCAGAAAGCAGATCTGATCAGGAGAGTCGTTGTAGGAGAGGAGATGACCGACCGTGGCTCGGGTCGCAGAAAGCAGATCTGATCAGGAGAGTCGTTGTAGGAGAGAGATGACCGACCGTGGCTCGGTCGCAGAAAGCAGATCTGATCAGGAGAGTCGTTGTAGGAGAAGAGATGACCGACCGTGGCTCGGGTCGCAGAAAGCAGATCTGATCAGGAGAGTCGTTGTAGGAGAAGAGATGACCGACCGTGGCTCGGGTCGCAGAAAGCAGATCTGATCAGGAGAGTCGTTGTAGGAGAAGAGATGACCGACCGTGGCTCGGGTCGCAGAAAGCAGATCTGATCAGGAGAGTCGTTGTAGGAGAAGAGATGACCGACCGTGGCTCGGGTCGCAGAAAGCAGATCTGATCAGGAGAGTCGTTGTAGGAGAGAGATGACCGACCGTGGCTCGGGTCGCAGAAAGCAGATCTGATCAGGAGAGTCGTTGTAGGAGAAGAGATGACCGACCGTGGCTCGGGTCGCAGAAAGCAGATCTGATCAGGAGAGTCGTTGTAGGAGAAGAGATGACCGACCGTGGCTCGGGTCGCAGAAGCAGATCTGATCAGGAGAGTCGTTGTAGGAGAAGAGATGACCGACCGTGGCTCGGGTCGCAGAAAGCAGATCTGATCAGGAGAGTCGTTGTAGGAGAGAGATGACCGACCGTGGCTCGGGTCGCAGAAAGCAGATCTGATCAGGAGAGTCGTTGTAGGAGAAGAGATGACCGACCGTGGCTCGGGTCGCAGAAAGCAGATCTGATCAGGAGAGTCGTTGTAGGAGAAGAGATGACCGACCGTGGCTCGGGTCGCAGAAAGCAGATCTGATCAGGAGAGTCGTTGTAGGAGAGAGAGATGACCGACCGTGGCTCGGGTCGCAGAAAGCAGATCTGATCAGGAGAGTCGTTGTAGGAGAAGAGATGACCGACCGTGGCTCGGGTCGCAGAAAGCAGATCTGATCAGGAGAGTCGTTGTAGGAGAGAGATGACCGACCGTGGCTCGGGTCGCAGAAAGCAGATCTGATCAGGAGAGTCGTTGTAGGAGAAGAGATGACCGACCGTGGCTCGGGTCGCAGAAAGCAGATCTGATCAGGAGAGTCGTTGTAGGAGAAGAGATGACCGACCGTGGCTCGGGTCGCAGAAAGCAGATCTGATCAGGAGAGTCGTTGTAGGAGAGGAGATGACCGACCGTGGCTCGGGTCGCAGAAAGCAGATCTGATCAGGAGAGTCGTTGTAGGAGAGGAGATGACCGACCGTGGCTCGGGTCGCAGAAAGCAGATCTGATCAGGAGAGTCGTTGTAGGAGAAGAGATGACCGACCGTGGCTCGGGTCGCAGAAAGCAGATCTGATCAGGAGAGTCGTTGTAGGAGAAGAGATGACCGACCGTGGCTCGGGTCGCAGAAAGCAGATCTGATCAGGAGAGTCGTTGTAGGAGAAGAGATGACCGACGTGGCTCGGGTCGCAGAAAGCAGATCTGATCAGGAGAGTCGTTGTAGGAGAAGAGATGACCGACCGTGGCTCGGGTCGCAGAAAGCAGATCTGATCAGGAGAGTCGTTGTAGGAGAAGAGATGACCGACCGTGGCTCGGGTCGCAGAAAGCAGATCTGATCAGGAGAGTCGTTGTAGGAGAAGAGATGACCGACCGTGGCTCGGTCGCAGAAAGCAGATCTGATCAGGAGAGTCGTTGTAGGAGAAGAGATGACCGACCGTGGGCTCGGGTCGCAGAAAGCAGATCTGATCAGGAGAGTCGTTGTAGGAGAGAGATGACCGACCGTGGCTCGGGTCGCAGAAAGCAGATCTGATCAGGAGAGTCGTTGTAGGAGAGGAGATGACCGACCGTGGCTCGGGTCGCAGAAAGCAGATCTGATCAGGAGAGTCGTTGTAGGAGAGGAGATGACCGACCGTGGCTCGGGTCGCAGAAAGCAGATCTGATCAGGAGAGTCGTTGTAGGAGAAGAGATGACCGACCGTGGCTCGGGTCGCAGAAAGCAGATCTGATCAGGAGAGTCGTTGTAGGAGAAGAGATGACCGACCGTGGCTCGGGTCGCAGAAAGCAGATCTGATCAGGAGAGTCGTTGTAGGAGAAGAGATGACCGACCGTGGCTCGGGTCGCAGAAAGCAGATCTGATCAGGAGAGTCGTTGTAGGAGAAGAGATGACCGACCGTGGCTCGGGTCGCAGAAAGCAGATCTGATCAGGAGAGTCGTTGTAGGAGAGAGATGACCGACCGTGGCTCGGGTCGCAGAAAGCAGATCTGATCAGGAGAGTCGTTGTAGGAGAAGAGATGACCGACCGTGGCTCGGGTCGCAGAAAGCAGATCTGATCAGGAGAGTCGTTGTAGGAGAGAGATGACCGACCGTGGCTCGGGTCGCAGAAAGCAGATCTGATCAGGAGAGTCGTTGTAGGAGAAGAGATGACCGACCGTGGCTCGGGTCGCAGAAAGCAGATCTGATCAGGAGAGTCGTTGTAGGAGAAGGAGATGACCGACCGTGGCTCGGGTCGCAGAAAGCAGATCTGATCAGGAGAGTCGTTGTAGGAGAGGAGATGACCGACCGTGGCTCGGGTCGCAGAAAGCAGATCTGATCAGGAGAGTCGTTGTAGGAGAGAGATGACCGACCGTGGCTCGGGTCGCAGAAAGCAGATCTGATCAGGAGAGTCGTTTGTAGGAGAAGAGATGACCGACCGTGGCTCGGGTCGCAGAAAGCAGATCTGATCAGGAGAGTCGTTGTAGGAGAAGAGATGACCGACCGTGGCTCGGGTCGCAGAAAGCAGATCTGATCAGGAGAGTCGTTGTAGGAGAAGAGATGACCGACCGTGGCTCGGGTCGCAGAAAGCAGATCTGATCAGGAGAGTCGTTGTAGGAGAAGAGATGACCGACCGTGGCTCGGGTCGCAGAAAGCAGATCTGATCAGGAGAGTCGTTGTAGGAGAAGAGATGACCGACCGTGGCTCGGGTCGCAGAAAGCAGATCTGATCAGGAGAGTCGTTGTAGGAGAAGAGATGACCGACCGTGGCTCGGGTCGCAGAAAGCAGATCTGATCAGGAGAGTCGTTGTAGGAGAGGAGATGACCGACCGTGGCTCGGGTCGCAGAAAGCAGATCTGATCAGGAGAGTCGTTGTAGGAGAAGAGATGACCGACCGTGGCTCGGGTCGCAGAAAGCAGATCTGATCAGGAGAGTCGTTGTAGGAGAAGAGATGACCGACCGTGGCTCGGGTCGCAGAAAGCAGATCTGATCAGGAGAGTCGTTGTAGGAGAAGAGATGACCGACCGTGGCTCGGGTCGCAGAAAGCAGATCTGATCAGGAGAGTCGTTGTAGGAGAAGAGATGACCGACCGTGGCTCGGGTCGCAGAAAGCAGATCTGATCAGGAGAGTCGTTGTAGGAGAAGAGATGACCGACCGTGGCTCGGGTCGCAGAAAGCAGATCTGATCAGGAGAGTCGTTGTAGGAGAAGAGATGACCGACCGTGGCTCGGGTCGCAGAAAGCAGATCTGATCAGGAGAGTCGTTGTAGGAGAAGAGATGACCGACCGTGGCTCGGGTCGCAGAAAGCAGATCTGATCAGGAGAGTCGTTGTAGGAGAAGAGATGACCGACCGTGGCTCGGGTCGCAGAAAGCAGATCTGATCAGGAGAGTCGTTGTAGGAGAAGAGATGACCGACCGTGGCTCGGGTCGCAGAAAGCAGATCTGATCAGGAGAGTCGTTGTAGGAGAAGAGATGACCGACCGTGGCTCGGGTCGCAGAAAGCAGATCTGATCAGGAGAGTCGTTGTAGGAGAAGAGATGACCGACCGTGGCTCGGGTCGCAGAAAGCAGATCTGATCAGGAGAGTCGTTGTAGGAGAAGAGATGACCGACCGTGGCTCGGGTCGCAGAAAGCAGATCTGATCAGGAGAGTCGTTGTAGGAGAAGAGATGACCGACCGTGGCTCGGGTCGCAGAAAGCAGATCTGATCAGGAGAGTCGTTGTAGGAGAAGAGATGACCGACCGTGGCTCGGGTCGCAGAAAGCAGATCTGATCAGGAGAGTCGTTGTAGGAGAAGAGATGACCGACCGTGGCTCGGGTCGCAGAAAGCAGATCTGATCAGGAGAGTCGTTGTAGGAGAAGAGATGACCGACCGTGGCTCGGGTCGCAGAAAGCAGATCTGATCAGGAGAGTCGTTGTAGGAGAAGAGATGACCGACCGTGGCTCGGGTCGCAGAAAGCAGATCTGATCAGGAGAGTCGTTGTAGGAGAAGAGATGACCGACCGTGGCTCGGGTCGCAGAAAGCAGATCTGATCAGGAGAGTCGTTGTAGGAGAAGGAGATGACCGACCGTGCTCGGGTCGCAGAAAGCAGATCTGATCAGGAGAGTCGTTGTAGGAGAAGAGATGACCGACCGTGGCTCGGGTCGCAGAAAGCAGATCTGATCAGGAGAGCGTTGTAGGAGAAGAGATGACCGACCGTGGCTCGGGTCGCAGAAAGCAGATCTGATCAGGAGAGTCGTTGTAGGAGAAGAGATGACCGACCGTGGCTCGGGTCGCAGAAAGCAGATCTGATCAGGAGAGTCGTTGTAGGAGAAGAGATGACCGACCGTGGCTCGGGTCGCAGAAAGCAGATCTGATCAGGAGAGTCGTTGTAGGAGAAGAGATGACCGACCGTGGCTCGGGTCGCAGAAAGCAGATCTGATCAGGAGAGTCGTTGTAGGAGAAGAGATGACCGACCGTGGCTCGGGTCGCAGAAAGCAGATCTGATCAGGAGAGTCGTTGTAGGAGAAGAGATGACCGACCGTGGCTCGGGTCGCAGAAAGCAGATCTGATCAGGAGAGTCGTTGTAGGAGAAGAGATGACCGACCGTGGCTCGGGTCGCAGAAAGCAGATCTGATCAGGAGGAGTCGTTGTAGGAGAAGAGATGACCGACCGTGGCTCGGGTCGCAGAAGCAGATCTGATCAGGAGAGTCGTTGTAGGAGAAGAGATGACCGACCGTGGCTCGGGTCGCAGAAAGCAGATCTGATCAGGAGAGTCGTTGTAGGAGAGAGATGACCGACCGTGGCTCGGGTCGCAGAAAGCAGATCTGATCAGGAGAGTCGTTGTAGGAGAAGAGATGACCGACCGTGGCTCGGGTCGCAGAAAGCAGATCTGATCAGGAGAGTCGTTGTAGGAGAAGAGATGACCGACCGTGGCTCGGGTCGCAGAAAGCAGATCTGATCAGGAGAGTCGTTGTAGGAGAAGAGATGACCGACCGTGGCTCGGGTCGCAGAAAGCAGATCTGATCAGGAGAGTCGTTGTAGGAGAAGAGATGACCGACCGTGGCTCGGGTCGCAGAAAGCAGATCTGATCAGGAGAGTCGTTGTAGGAGAAGAGATGACCGACCGTGGCTCGGGTCGCAGAAAGCAGATCTGATCAGGAGAGTCGTTGTAGGAGAAGAGATGACCGACCGTGGCTCGGGTCGCAGAAAGCAGATCTGATCAGGAGAGTCGTTGTAGGAGAAGAGATGACCGACCGTGGCTCGGGTCGCAGAAAGCAGATCTGATCAGGAGAGTCGTTGTAGGAGAAGAGATGACCGACCGTGGCTCGGGTCGCAGAAAGCAGATCTGATCAGGAGAGTCGTTGTAGGAGAAGAGATGACCGACCGTGGCTCGGGTCGCAGAAAGCAGATCTGATCAGGAGAGTCGTTGTAGGAGAAGAGATGACCGACCGTGGCTCGGGTCGCAGAAAGCAGATCTGATCAGGAGAGTCGTTGTAGGAGAAGAGATGACCGACCGTGGCTCGGGTCGCAGAAAGCAGATCTGATCAGGAGAGTCGTTGTAGGAGAGAGATGACCGACCGTGGCTCGGGTCGCAGAAAGCAGATCTGATCAGGAGAGTCGTTGTAGGAGAGAGATGACCGACCGTGGCTCGGGTCGCAGAAAGCAGATCTGATCAGGAGAGTCGTTGTAGAGAAGAGATGACCGACCGTGGCTCGGGTCGCAGAAAGCAGATCTGATCAGGAGAGTCGTTGTAGGAGAAGAGATGACCGACCGTGGCTCGGGTCGCAGAAAGCAGATCTGATCAGGAGAGTCGTTGTAGGAGAAGAGATGACCGACCGTGGCTCGGGTCGCAGAAAGCAGATCTGATCAGGAGAGTCGTTGTAGGAGAAGAGATGACCGACCGTGGCTCGGGTCGCAGAAAGCAGATCTGATCAGGAGAGTCGTTGTAGGAGAAGAGATGACCGACCGTGGCTCGGGTCGCAGAAAGCAGATCTGATCAGGAGAGTCGTTGTAGGAGAAGAGATGACCGACCGTGGCTCGGGTCGCAGAAAGCAGATCTGATCAGGAGAGTCGTTGTAGGAGAAGAGATGACCGACCGTGGCTCGGGTCGCAGAAAGCAGATCTGATCAGGAGAGTCGTTGTAGGAGAAGAGATGACCGACCGTGGCTCGGGTCGCAGAAAGCAGATCTGATCAGGAGAGTCGTTGTAGGAGAAGAGATGACCGACCGTGGCTCGGGTCGCAGAAAGCAGATCTGATCAGGAGAGTCGTTGTAGGAGAAGAGATGACCGACCGTGGCTCGGGTCGCAGAAAGCAGATCTGATCAGGAGAGTCGTTGTAGGAGAAGAGATGACCGACCGTGGCTCGGGTCGCAGAAAGCAGATCTGATCAGGAGAGTCGTTGTAGGAGAAGAGATGACCGACCGTGGCTCGGTCGCAGAAAGCAGATCTGATCAGGAGTCGTTGTAGGAGAAGAGATGGACCGACCGTGGCTCGGGTCGCAGAAAGCAGATCTGATCAGGAGAGTCGTTGTAGGAGAAGAGATGACCGACCGTGGCTCGGGTCGCGCAGAAAGCAGATCTGATCAGGAGAGTCGTTGTAGGAGAAGAGATGACCGACCGTGGCTCGGGTCGCAGAAAGCAGATCTGATCAGGAGAGTCGTTGTAGGAGAAGAGATGACCGACCGTGGCTCGGGTCGCAGAAAGCAGATCTGATCAGGAGAGTCGTTGTAGGAGAAGAGATGACCGACCGTGGCTCGGGTCGCAGAAAGCAGATCTGATCAGGAGAGTCGTTGTAGGAGAAGGGATGACCGACCGTGGCTCGGGTCGCAGAAAGCAGATCTGATCAGGAGAGTCGTTGTAGGAGAGAGATGACCGACCGTGGCTCGGGTCGCAGAAAGCAGATCTGATCAGGAGAGTCGTTGTAGGAGAAGAGATGACCGACCGTGGCTCGGGTCGCAGAAAGCAGATCTGATCAGGAGAGTCGTTGTAGGAGAAGAGATGACCGACCGTGGCTCGGGTCGCAGAAAGCAGATCTGATCAGGAGAGTCGTTGTAGGAGAAGAGATGACCGACCGTGGCTCGGGTCGCAGAAAGCAGATCTGATCAGGAGAGTCGTTGTAGGAGAAGAGATGACCGACCGTGGCTCGGGTCGCAGAAAGCAGATCTGATCAGGAGAGTCGTTGTAGGAGAAGAGATGACCGACCGTGGCTCGGTCGCAGAAAGCAGATCTGATCAGGAGAGTCGTTGTAGGAGAAGAGATGACCGACCGTGGCTCGGGTCGCAGAAAGCAGATCTGATCAGGAGAGTCGTTGTAGGAGAAGAGATGACGACCGTGGCTCGGGTCGCAGAAAGCAGATCTGATCAGGAGAGTCGTTTGTAGGAGAAGAGATGACCGACCGTGGCTCGGGTCGCAGAAAGCAGATCTGATCAGGAGAGTCGTTGTAGGAGAAGAGATGACCGACCGTGGCTCGGGTCGCAGAAAGCAGATCTGATCAGGAGAGTCGTTGTAGGAGAAGAGATGACCGACCGTGGCTCGGGTCGCAGAAAGCAGATCTGATCAGGAGAGTCGTTGTAGGAGAGGATGACCGACCGTGGCTCGGGTCGCAGAAAGCAGATCTGATCAGGAGAGTCGTTGTAGGAGAAGAGATGACCGACCGTGGCTCGGGTCGCAGAAAGCAGATCTGATCAGGAGAGTCGTTGTAGGAGAAGAGATGACCGACCGTGGCTCGGGTCGCAGAAAGCAGATCTGATCAGGAGAGTCGTTGTAGGAGAGAGATGACCGACCGTGGCTCGGGTCGCAGAAAGCAGATCTGATCAGGAGAGTCGTTGTAGGAGAAGAGATGACCGACCGTGGCTCGGGTCGCAGAAAGCAGATCTGATCAGGAGAGTCGTTGTAGGAGAAGAGATGACCGACCGTGGCTCGGGTCGCAGAAGAGCAGATCTGATCAGAGAGTCGTTGTAGGAGAAGAGATGACCGACCGTGGCTCGGGTCGCAGAAAGCAGATCTGATCAGGAGAGTCGTTGTAGGAGAGAGATGACCGACCGTGGCTCGGGTCGCAGAAAGCAGATCTGATCAGGAGAGTCGTTGTAGGAGAGGAGATGACCGACCGTGGCTCGGGTCGCAGAAAGCAGATCTGATCAGGAGAGTCGTTGTAGGAGAAGAGATGACCGACCGTGGCTCGGGTCGCAGAAAGCAGATCTGATCAGGAGAGTCGTTGTAGGAGAAGAGATGACCGACCGTGGCTCGGGTCGCAGAAAGCAGATCTGATCAGGAGAGTCGTTGTAGGAGAAGAGATGACCGACCGTGGCTCGGGTCGCAGAAAGCAGATCTGATCAGGAGAGTCGTTGTAGGAGAAGAGATGACCGACCGTGGCTCGGGTCGCAGAAAGCAGATCTGATCAGGAGAGTCGTTGTAGGAGAAGAGATGACCGACCGTGGCTCGGGTCGCAGAAGCAGATCTGATCAGGAGAGTCGTTGTAGGAGAAGAGATGACCGACGGGCTCGGGTCGCAGAAAGCAGATCTGATCAGGAGAGTCGTTGTAGGAGAAGAGATGACCGACCGTGGCTCGGGTCGCAGAAAGCAGATCTGATCAGGAGAGTCGTTGTAGGAGAAGAGATGACCGACCGTGGCTCGGGGTCGCAGAAAGCAGATCTGATCAGGAGAGTCGTTGTAGGAGAAGAGATGACCGACCGTGGCTCGGGTCGCAGAAAGCAGATCTGATCAGGAGAGTCGTTGTAGGAGAAGAGATGACCGACCGTGGCTCGGGTCGCAGAAAGCAGATCTGATCAGGAGAGTCGTTGTAGGAGAAGAGATGACCGACCGTGGCTCGGGTCGCAGAAAGCAGATCTGATCAGGAGAGTCGTTGTAGGAGAAGAGATGACCGACCGTGGCTCGGGTCGCAGAAAGCAGATCTGATCAGGAGAGTCGTTGTAGGAGAAGAGATGACCGACCGTGGCTCGGGTCGCAGAAAGCAGATCTGATCAGGAGAGTCGTTGTAGGAGAAGAGATGACCGACCGTGGCTCGGGTCGCAGAAAGCAGATCTGATCAGGAGAGTCGTTGTAGGAGAAGAGATGACCGACCGTGGCTCGGGTCGCAGAAAGCAGATCTGATCAGGAGAGTCGTTGTAGGAGAAGAGATGACCGACCGTGGCTCGGGTCGCAGAAAGCAGATCTGATCAGGAGAGTCGTTGTAGGAGAAGAGATGACCGACCGTGGCTCGGGTCGCAGAAAGCAGATCTGATCAGGAGAGTCGTTGTAGGAGAAGAGATGGAGGAAGAAGAAGAGGAGATGGAAGTAGAACAGACGAGGCAGGAATGCGGCGTCGGCAGCGGTAATGGAAGCGCAGGGAAGGGCGATGGCGGGTAGGCAGGGCAGCGACGCTGTAAACGTTGCCACCGCCATCGCTGCGGCAGACCTACCGCCCCTAAAACGCTTCGACGAGAGTGACCCTAAACCAGGACCATCGGGTGAGTATAAGACATAATTTATATTAACAAAGATTGTAACTCTACTGTAGTTTACCCACATCTCACGGTAGGTGAATTATATATTCAGTTCATACATGTAACAGTTAATTGTGTGATGTGTAAGAGCGGTCGATACCAATCTATCACAGGTAGGTTTGATATTCTTTAAATAGTCAATTGTTTAGACCGGAGTATTATTAATTAACCTGTTCACCCTGCCCTTAAAGATAAGTAAGGTTCATATACGGGGCCGTATATCGTAGTTTAAATGTCTGCGCGCGTATGTTTTCTGATTTCCGTCGGTTCGTAATGTCGCTATGTTATTTATAATTAATTGGTTCGTAGCAGCCGCAAACCTGTCATGTAATAGGGACACGGGGTCATAGTCCTTTCTACCAAACTGTTCAGGGGAATTTCACAGTGCATCCTAACTCAATTTCCTTTTTAAAGTTCAGAATCTCATCTGTATAATATGGACAATAGCCACGTCTATTGGCGAAGATGTTACGCGTGATATGTAACTTTTCCCTGTGCCTCACCCGTGAACAAGCGACGCACGCTGATGGTTTGACTGGAGAAAAAAGATAATTAAGGGTGGGAGGTAAATGACATCACAGTCGAAAGTTTGTCCTTGGGCAGAGTAGGTGTTGATTCCTGCCGCTGGGGCTAAAGGGTAAAATGTCACATAAAGACCACTATACATCTGACATTCAACTGTTTCTCTCGTGATTTCCTGATGTGTACCATCATTATACCGAACGGTCACGACCCCATCCTCTATACGGTCGACAACAGCAAGTCTGCTGCAAGTTGGTATCTGCTTGCCCTGTACCACCCAAACATTACCTTTCTCATAAATACTTTGCCCCCTCCTCGGTAAAGATGAAACTCTATCTCTGTTGGAGATACCTTAGAAACTGCTGTTGCATCTGTCTCGCTTCCAAATTTGGGTTCCGACAGGAGATCTTATATGACAGCTGTAGGCTCCGCCCCCTGGCTGCCCTGAAACAACTATCAGTGTATTCGCTCCTACCCCTGTTACTGTCGAATATCCGCAATGTACAGGGGGTCTGTGGGGTCGCACCCGTCCGGTAGGACCCTTGAATTTAGAATATCAACCGTTAACCTTGTCACAACATTGAATTGCATAGATCCAATAGCCTCAGAAAATAAAGGGTCCTCCATCTGTCTTTGATTAAACCACAATATCTGAGTATGAAACATCCTTTTCTTCATGTCCCTCCTGGCCAGGTGTATAGAAGAGTCCGATCTGGGATCCACGTGTGGTGCGAACTGGGAGACGCTGCCCGATAGGATAATGATCCTCTTATCGCGCTCGGTCGCATCCGTTTCCTCTGGTGATCGAAATAACTTTCGCATAGCCTGGGCTGACGAGATGCCATATTCATCAACGACTACAACCGCGCTCCGGATGCACGAAGGAGCAAAACTACACCTCGACGTCACGGCAAATTTTATGCGGGTGGCACGCTTTCTACATCTCAAAGAGAGACGTATACAATGATGGTGCATTGATGCCAGTCAGCACGATATCCCGATATTTACTTTTATATTTCTGTATCTAGATCCTGCTCGGTATTTAATAACTCACTGTCATTTATTCCGAATATGTTGTGACGTCATGGAACGGTATCTGATTATTCAGCGCGCCGGCGGCAGCCCTGGTAGTTGTAGTTAGAGTTGTACAATCATGCAATCCAACATCGTGCATTAGCGAAACAAGAAGACGGATAGAGTAGGACTTCCCGGTCCCAGCGTCACCGGTTAGTAATAACATCATAGACGTGTCCCTGGTGAGAAAGAATAAATCTAATACTCCATAAGCCCACTCCGTCTGCATCTGATGAGCAAACGTCTGTAAGCGGCGCCCCGCTGGGTCACACACGGTGTGTTCATGCTCATAGCTAGCTGACATAACTGATCGTTAAGTGGTCGTCCAGACACTAGCCAGATGAGAACGGTTGCCACACCATAGAGATCTAATAGTGGGCCGACTACAGAGACGCCTTCCCTTGGATTCGTCAAATTGCAGGTTGATTATGATATCAGAATTGCACAAATGGCATAGATATACAAACTATCATAACTAGGTATAACCTGTATACACCAATGTATATTATATATACCACCTATTTATCACCAGGTGTAAACAGTAGTTTGGTATAATAACACCTATAATTTACGCGCTGTATTTGACAAACTATTGTCAGGTCTACCACGTCGGAGCTCGGCAGTATTGGGACAGGTCGATTCGTCAAATTGCAGGTCGTGTAGTAAAGCAAGTGTTTGATCAGCAGATTAATGTAGAAGTCTGAGAATAGCGATGAACTGTCTGTGCGATTCCAAATCGCACAGCATCGGCCGTTGTCTAGAAGGAACAGGTGGAAGCAGATAGATGGTCGGGACAATTGATATATTTCCCCACATCGGTGAGTGTCACGTAGGCGTATGGAACCACCTGCATCAGTACGAACCACGAAATGAATTCGCAAAAGATATTAGGGTACCAAACTGTTATGATATCTTTCGTTACATGTATTAGATCTCCACTGAGCCCGATTGCCGCAGAGGGGTCGGGGTCCGTCTGAAAGAGCTGAAATATGTAATGAATTAGCAATTGTTCGCCATCGAACGAGTTAGTCGTGTGTTCCAACGTTTGACGAAACATTTCATCAGATGTAGCTATCGAACACATGTTGGAATAGAATTCATTACGGGTCAAGAGGATAAATGTATATTCAGGTGTATTTTTGTATCGATGCCGTAGATGTTCGGGTAGCCGTTCCCGGCGCGCCCGTACAACATCGTTTTCATTCAGTCGTCTATTCTGCATTAGTGAATCTATTAAAACCATTAAAGGCACATCGTGAAGGGAGTCATTGATTAAGCGCCCATTCAGATCGGTTGGAACCCCTGCCATATCAATGTGCTTTCCCGTATACGTGTGGAGCCTGATCTTCAGAATACGTCAATTCTTTTACAGTCATATGACGCTACGTAAATATCAAAGATTGATAAACGACCCTGAATTCGTTGGGCTTTTGACATGTAATAGGAGCTAGCAGCTGCAAGCTCTTCTTCCTTTCATTTGTAATACCAGCAACACTTCGCTTTCTGGCAATGATACTTTGTGCAATGGCGGTCGCGTGCACATTCGCAATGATCTGCTTCATAAGAGCTGTATAAACAATAAGCCCACCCGCAGGAGCAGCTGTTATTAGCGTTCCTAATGGTTCCAAGTTCAGCGTCATGATAACTATTAAATTCGTTTAATAGTTTAATCACAGTATCAAGTCATTTTAATATTAATCTGCGGAATACAAGCATGATTGCAACCGAAGTGCCGCAGAAACTGATCGCCTCGGTCATTTGAAATTTGTGATAATACTGGGAATAGCGATAGGGATAGGACACGGAGTGTCCTTACGAAGAAATAGAGAACACACCCTCTTTCCCAACACATCGTTTTTTTATTTTTTGCAAGACGAAGAAACCACTGTCATACCACCGCATCTAATGCTTCTTATATAAGATACCATGAAGAAAATGTTTACCTGCCTCACCAACGGGTGGTTTGTGTAACTAACGATATCTCTCTGTAACAAATATGATGTAAATACTAATGGCAATGCATTGTATACAGGAATCTAACTATATACTGGCAACGATTAACTGCCCAGAAACACCTTATAGTTCCGGTTGCGCGGAAAGTTCGTGCATCCCCCCTCTACGGACATACATCGTTAGCGGCCTACCGGCGAGGTCAACCTGTTGGACTACCACGGGAACGCCATACTAGATTGCTACAAAAAAGCACTCGTGCGTCGTTACCTCACCCGACTAACAGCAACAAAGAGGCAGAAAGCCACACTCGTGTTTTGGGACGAGTCGGACCCACGATGGGACACCTTACTAGCAGCGGACTTTCTATCACGACCGGGACACAATACCCCCAGTCAGCAATTCGTCAATTGCATCAGAATTAACAGCAAATTCGGTTTTTGTCTCCTCCATAAGTCAGCTATGTATCACTTGACCTGCGCCCGCCGTTTACTGTGTGACATTTTCAACCACCCCGAAACATCTCTATCGGGTCTGTACGCGTGCTTATACCGGATTCACCTAGAAACGGCATTGCTCAATAAGTAATTGTTCAATAGATCGGCTCTCGTTGATAAGCTATTACTGTGTAGATAAAGTATATAGACTAACTTATAAAGACACGGCACCGGTGCAGGTTGTACACAACAACAATTCAGCTTGGTATATGAACTGTATCAGACGTATTTATTAACACAATGTACCCGCTAATAGTTATAAGTAAAAATGTCCCATAGACCTATTTATTGAAAGTTCTCGACTGTATAGTACTCTAAGCGATAACTGTAGCCGTATATAACATTGATAGATGTAATTGTCCTGTATTTCAAATAACTTACTGTCATACCACTCAATAAACAATAGATTCTAGAAACATATCTCAGGGTTTTATATTTGGGAGTATTATCTCCGGTCTGTATATTTGGAAGGACTGTCTCAGGAGTCCCTATCTCGGGTCTCTATATCTCGGGGTACTGTCTCAGGGTGTCTTTATCTCGAGATATAGTTACAGGGTGTATTACCATTTTAAGATCTGTACAAGTCAGAGTTTGTTGACCGTATAATCTAATATATTTCTCTTACACAGGTGTTAAAATGCCAGGAACAGGCCCATCACCTCCCCTGAGAGCCCGACTGCGTTCAGGCGATAGGCCTCCGCTATCACCAAGACTGAAACGCATTTCATTTAAGACAAAGCTCCAACTCCACCGCCAACACCGGATCGACACAGATAATTCAGATGAAGAACCGCCACAATTTAAAACGATACAGCGTCATAAACGAAAGGCCCCAACAGAAGCAGGCAAAAACGGAAAAAAGGAAGAAAGGGGAAAAAGGTCAGATTAACAGACACAACAGAGCACCAACCCGGGACGAAAGAGCCGCTACCCGAGGAAGAGAGAGAGATGCAAGGAGAGGGACCACCGAGTGAAGGGGGACAGGAAAGGGAAGGGTGTACACCGGGAGAAGGGGAGCGGGGACACTCAAAAGAAAGCGAAACACCCCCGAGGGAAGGAGAGGACGAAAGAGAGAACCACCACCGGAGGAGGGGGAGGGCGGAAGCGGAGACCCATCACCGGGGGAGGGGAAGAGAGAGGAGGATGACGGAGGCGGGGACCCGCCACCAGCGGAGGGGGAGTACGGAAGGGGTGAGTCGCCACCGGGCGAAGCGGAGGATGGAAGGGGAGAGCAGCCAGTGTGGGAGGGGGAGGGGAAGGAGGATGACGGAGGGGGAGACCAACCCCCGGGGGAGGGGGAGGAGGAAGACGGAGGGGGAGACCAACCCCCGGGGGAGGAGGGGGACGATGGAGGGGGAGACCAACCCCCGGGGGAGGAGGGGGACGATGGAGGGGGAGACCAACCCCTGGGGGAGGAGGAGGACGACGGAGGGGGAGACCAACCCCCGGGGGAGGAGGGGGACGATGGAGGGGACCAACCGCTGGGGGAGGAGGAGGACGACGGAGGGGGAGACCAACTCCCAGGGGAGGGAGAGGAGGATGACGGAGGAAGAGACCAACCCCCGAAGAAGGGAGAGGAGGAAGACGGAGGGGGAGACCAACCCCCGGTGGAGGAGAGGACGAAAGAGAGAACCACCACCGGAGGAGGGGGAGGGCGGAAGCAGAGACCCGACACAGGGAGTGGGTGAGGGGGAGGAGAAAGGCAGAGGTCTAGAGACACCACAAGGGGAGGGAGAGGAGGAACAGGACGGAGGGAGACAGCCGCCACCGGGGGAGGACGGAAAGAGAGAACCACCACCGGAGGAGGGGGAGGGCGGAAGCGGAGACCCATCACCGGGGGAGGGGAAGAGAGAGGAGGATGACGGAGGCGGGGACCCGCCACCAGCGGAGGGGGAGTACGGAAGGGGTGAGTCGCCACCGGGCGAAGCGGAGGATGGAAGGGGAGAGCAGCCAGTGTGGGAGGGGGAGGGGAAGGAGGATGACGGAGGGGGAGACCAACCCCCGGGGGAGGGAGAGTAGGACGACGGAGGGGGAGAACAACCCCAGGTGGAGGAGGGTGACGATGGAGGAGAAGCCGAATCCCCAGGAGAGGGGGAGGGCGGAACGAGAGAACCACCATCGAGGGAGGAGGACGGAGGCGGAGACCACCCCCCGGGAGAAGGGAAGAGCCGCCAGCGGGGTACGAACCGGTAGCGAAGTGGGGAACGGGAGCGGTACCTCCTTGGGAGGAAGAGGAAGACCCCATAGAAGGGGAAGGGCAACGGGACGAGGAAGGACCCACAGAAAAGGAGAGGGGAAGAGAAGAGGAAGGACCCACGGGAAAGGAGGGTGGGCAAGAAATGGAAAGACACACAGAGGAGAAGAGAGCAGAAACGGCGGGAACAAGCAAGGAATTCGACAACACAGATGACAACGAGGACACTGAAAGGCGGAAGAAAAGAAGAAAAAAGGAAAAGGAAAGGAAACGTACAGAGAGAGAAATAAGGGAACGGACGTCTGAAAGGAAGCAACGGGAACGCGGAAGAAGGAAAGAAAGGACACAAACAGAGAAGGAGGGTCCGGAAAATTGCGATTGTGATGTCACCGGGACAGGCAAACAACAAGCAGTACAGAATACGGGCCGGTATTAAATCCAGAACACGTCCCCGCGCCACTCATAATACGGAAATCCAGGAGACGGAGAGGTCAGACCCCCAATCCTACAATGGCTGAATCTCCAGGACTACCAGAAGGTATTGAATTACACGAGCCCAGCAGCGACAGCGATGGATCTTTTTCTTCAGCAAGAGACACTCACTATAAAGGGTGTGGAATAGATATCAATCCCAATTTAATCATGACAGATAGGTTTAATAGGAGAACTACAATAATAGTCGATAATGTAGACTAACTAAACACGCACAAAAACATCACTATCAACTACACAACAATGAATCTTTCCTCGGAGTAATGACTGACAATGACATTGAGGACTCTAAATTCCTCATAGGTAAAGATATGGCTCATTGGTTGCAGCGCAGGCTCCTTGAAAGCCGACGCAACGCGATCGAACAACAGCAACAGGTAACGGAGTAACCGATTCTGATCGAGTCCGATTCTTCAGCGGAAGATACAGAGGCCGTAGCTGGACCATCACACTCAACACCCGTACGAACTATCATCAAGAAGGAACCGGACGAGCTAGGACCCGCGGGGGCAACAAGCCATCCATTAGGAGCAACCGAGAAAATCACACCACCTTCCGGTACCAGTAGCGATGACGACAATGATGGAGACAACGGAGGTGAAGAGGAACATCATGGAGACATGGAACAAGAAGAGCAAGAGGGCCAAGAGGAGACAGATCAGCATCAGGGGGATCCCGAAACAGAACGCAGACGGCGCAGGAAACAGCGGGCACATGAGAAATATAGCCACTTCACTAGTAAATGGCGCAGAGGCGGAACCGGCGACGATACAGACGGGGCCGCAAGACCAGCTCACCGCGACCGTTCACCGATCAGAGATGCGAATCGCCGCAAGCAGAAACACAGAATAGCAGCTGGTCACGAATATGCAGTAAACAAGGGAAAAGAACTACTTCTAAAATACCAACTCACCGGTATCTCAGGCACCGACTTCCTTGCCCTAAACGGAATGACGGAAACAATGGTAGAAATAAAAGTAAGCCCCGGTAGCAGAGCATCACTGGACATCCGGCGCAGTAATATTCCGAATAAAAGAATGCAAAGAGCAATGGGCTGGACTCCAAGGCATACCCCAAGGAGATACGATCCTAACGATATTACGATCTACGGCTTCAACTTTACATCAAAGGGGATCCGCGATATAGTAAATCCACAGACGATAATACGTTATCTCTCAAAGGAAAGGGACGTAATGACAGCGTTCCAAATGTACGCACTTGGCTTGAAGAATAGAGCTTTCCAACAAAGCGACATCCAAGCCATGTCAGAATGTACAGGTCCCAATCATAAGCGGAGACTGATTGTCATGGCCATCGTTTCCAAAAGCTCCCAAAATAAGAATATCAGCCTAACGTTTAATGAATTTACTGTGAAACATACCTGTCTACCTTCCATGAATTTAAGCTTAGGGCCAGGGAGATTTGCCATGTACAAATTGGTACCCGCTGAACAGAAGAAAAGTCGCGTACTTTTGAATGAAATAAACGGTTTTATCAATTCGGTCAACTGTGGGGAGCACACGGCCTTCTGCGCATACATTTCAACCGGTAGTATACCATTTAGCGACGACAGACGAAGATGATGGGGACGAAGGAGAACCGGAAGCCGACGAGTAGACACAGAACATTCAGTATTTTAACTGACCAAAAATGTTTGTACAAAGAACCAAGGCAATCTCAACCACCAGTAGTTGTTGAACAAAGAGACACCAGTATTGTCAGCGTTTGTAAAGAAAATCGCAATCACCAATAATTGTTGAAACAAAGATGACTAAAACCTAAACGTTAGTATTGTCGGTATCAGAGATAAATTATTTTGTAATGTAAAAACAATCACAATATTTTTTTACAATTTAAAATATAATTATTTTATTAAATACATCATATAGTTTACGCACCGTTATTTACATTTTGTACTTTACACTTTACTTATCAATAAGGTGACAGATAGAACTTCGGTCCAATATGAACCGTGATTACAAAATGAACTGTGACATTTCATCTGTCAACCAGATATCAAACGTTTGTCCATCTAACACGCATTTATGACTTAGGTTTTACATTTCACTCGTCAATCAGATATCAGCCATTTGTTGCTCTACCATGACTTCATGCCTCATGTTTTACAATTCACTTGTCAGCTCTTGATGGAGCTTTCCATCCGCGATTCAATAATGGTCGTCGCGAGCCTCATCGGACAGCCGCAAAGCCAAATTGACGAAGCGCCAATTTGAAGACGATACTAATCACCAGGAGGCGGCGCGTCCATCTGGCTATATATACACCACACAACGAACAAACCGCTATCGCCTATTATACTATTGACGATGATCTCCTTGGTAGTTTACTGTCTCGAGCTCGCAGGCCTTCTTTCACTGGCGTTCGTGTGGAATCTCCTCTGTGCGCCCCTGATCGTACCATTGCTAGTCACGTCGGTGTCCTTGTAGATCAGAGTCTTTTGTGCCATTCTTCTGGCTACTATATGGATTGTGCGATGGCTCCCGGAGATTGTACGTACAGGCTACATCTGCTACCACGTATATCGAGGTGGAGAATTGCCTGAACTACCCACTGTCCAGGAGCAAAGACTACATTTGGAGGAACGGGAAAAAGCGTGGTCCTGTATACCAGAGCGCACTAGCAACTAAAGACATTCGGGAGCATTTTCAATAATGACCAGAGCTCGATGTCATCAATATATCTATGGATCTGTTTATAACAGTGACTGGATTACCATTTTGGATTGCTCACCTCGGAAAAGAACTGAACGTGAGGACAGTTACATACTGACTGAAGACAGTAGAATCTATGACGGGCCCGTATACGGGAGGCAGGATACGGGCCCGTATATCGGTAGACCGGGATGACGGGCCCGTATATGGATAGACCTGCCACGTGGTGGCGCTCCGGCGTTACGGGCCCGTATACGGGAGACAGGATACGGGCCCGTATATCGGTCGACCGGGGTGACGGGCCCGTATATGGATAGACCGGACACGGGGTGGCGCTCCGGCTTGACGGGCCCGTATACGGGAGGCAGGAGACGGGCCCGTATATCGGTTGAACGGTTGACGGGCCCGTATATGGATAGACCGGCCAAGGGGTGGCGCTCCGGCGTGACGGGCACGTATATCGGTAGACCGGGGTGACGGGCCCGTATATGGATAGACCGGCCACCGGGTGGCGCTCCGGCGTGACGGGCCCGTATTCCGCCAACCATATACAGGCCCGTCACACGGTCTACCGATATACGGGCCCGTATATGGTTGGCGGGATATGGGCCCATATATGAGTAACGAAAGGTACCCCTCCGGGGTCTAACCCGTATATGGGCAGTGGAAGGTACTCCCGAACAGCTGTTCCATATACGGCAGCAACATTCTCAAGAAGTCCAGATGGCTCATCGAGGAGCAGCAGTGAGCATTGAGCAAATCAGGCGCCTTTCTCCATTGGAGGCTGGCGTAACACTTATAACTCCACCCCATGTTATATTTGATTGAGGTATGCTGTGTCAGTCATTCCTGTCGTTATGGACATTAGCAACTAAGTCATCAATACAAGATTACTCAATTATGGTTAATAAACTGGTACATGCGCAGTAAAGGCACACGAATCTAAGGCTCGTTAATTTTGAGATGCTTGCTTCATTTTAGAATAATTCTGCTTGAGAGATCTGGGACTGTTCTATTAAGGGGGGCGATGGGTATACTCTCTTACACATGCGCTATCCATGTCTGTGGATCCATTAAGGGGATGGTGTGGATCCATTAAAGGGGTGGTGTGGATCCGTTAAGGGGGTGGTGTGGATCCATTAAGGGGTGATTTATAATATAATGAATTATATAAGCAATAATAATTGTATAAAATATATCTTTTTTATTTATAGAATATATCAGTATATTCATCAATATACATCCAGAGATACAATGCAATATTTATATGTTCCTTACATTTACTGTACGCATTGCTTATTACATGTAATTTACATTACAAGTATTATACAGTTCCTCATCTTATCAGTTTAGAGCTTTTCTTCACTTCTTCAATGACTGCTGACAATTGACGGGTCCATTCGTAAATCGCTATATCGACATCGGTTCTTGAATTTCTACTATACATCAAATACATCGTAGCTAGCGTGAGCAAACTTAAGAAACATAATGTAAAATCCTGTCTCCAAAAAGAGGTTGCACAGCTTGCCAGCGTCTGGCAGAGCTTTATCAGAGATAACATTTAGTTTACTAAAATTACTAGTAGTTTACTGTCTCGAGCTCGCAGGCCTTCTTTCACTGGCGTTCGTGTGGAATCTGCTCTGTGCGCCCCTGATCGTACCATTGCTGGTCACGTCGGTGTCCTTGTAGATCAGAGTCTTTTGCGCCATTCTTCTGGCTACTGTATGGATTGTGCTATGGCTCCCGGAGTTTGTACGTACAGGCTACATCTGCTACCACGTATATCGAGGTGGAGAATTGCCTGACCTACCCACTGTCCAGGAGCAAAGACTACATTTGGAGGAACGGGAAAAAGCGTGGTCCTGTTTACCAGAGCGCACTAGCAACTAAAGACATTCGGGAGCATTTTCTATAATGACCAGAGCTCGATGTCATCAATATATCTATAGATCTGTTTATAACAGTGACTGGATTACCATTTTGGATTGCTCACCTCGGAAAAGAACTGCACGTGAAGGACAGATAAATGCTGCCTGAAGACAGTAGAATTTATGACGGGCCCGTATACGGGAGGTAGGATACGGGCCCGTATATCGGTAGACCGGGGTGACGAGCTCGTATACGTTTAGAACGGCCACGGGGTGGCGCTCCAGCGTGACGGTCCCGTATACGGGAGGCAGTGTGCGGCCCCGTAAATCGGTAGACCAGGGTGACGGGCCCGTATATCGGTAGACCAGGGTGACGGGCCCGTATATCGGTAGACCGGGTGACGGGCCAGTATATCCCGTATGTCGTTGGCGGGATATGGGCCCATATATGAGTAACGGAAAGTCCCCCTCCGGGGTCTAAACCGTATATGGGCAGTGGAAGTTACTCCCGGACAGCCGTTCCATATACGGCAGCAACATTCTCAAGAAGTCCAGATGGCTAATAGAGGAGCAGCAGTGAGCATTGTGCAAATCTGGCGTCTTTCTCCATTGGAGGCTGCGTAACACTTATAACTCCACACAATGTTATATTTGATTGGGGTATGCTGTGTCAGTCATTCCTGTCGTTAGGGACATTAGCAACAAAGTCATCAATACACGATTACTGAATTATGGTTAATAAACTGGTACATGCACAGTAAAGGCACACGAATCTAAGGCCCGTTAATTTTGAGATGCTTGCTTCATTTTAGAATAATTCTGCTTGAGAGATCTGGGACTGTTCTATTAAGGGGGGCGACGGGTATACTCTCTTACACATGCGCAACCCATGTCTGTGGATCCATGAAGGGGATGGTGTGGATCCGTTAAGGGGGTGGTCTGGATCCATTAAAGGGGTGGTGTGGATCCGTTAAGGGGGTGGTGTGGATCCATTAAGGGGTGATTTATAATATAATAAATTATAGAAGCAATAATAATTGTATAAAATATATCTTTTTTATTAATAGAATATATCAGTATATTCATCAATATACATCCAGAGGTATAATGCAATATTTATATGTTTCTTACATTTACTGTACGCATTGCTTATTACACGTAATTTACATTACAAGTATTATACAGTTCCTCATCTTATCAGTTTAGAGGTTTTCTTCACTTCTTCAATGACTGCTGACAATTGACTGGTCCATTCGTAAATCGCTATATCGACATCGGTTCTTGAATTTCTACTATACATCAAATACATCGTAGCTAGCGTGAGCAAACCTAAGAAACATAATGTAAAATCCTGTCTCCAAAAAGAGGTTGCACAGCTTGCCAGCGTCTGGCAGAGCTTTATCAGAGATAAAATTTCGTTTACTAAAATTACTAGTAGTTTACTGTCTCGAGCTCGCAGGCCTTCTTTCACTGGCGTTCGTGTGGAATCTCCTCTGTGCGCCCCTGATCGTACCATTGCTAGTCACGTCGGTGTCCTTGTAGATCAGAGTCTTTTGTGCCATTCTTCTGGCTACTGTATGGATTGTGCGTTGGCTCCCGGAGATTGTACGTACAGGCGACATCTGCTACCACGTATATCGAGGTGGAGAATTGCCTGACCTACCCACTGTCAAGGAGCAAAGACTACATTTGGAGGAACGGGAAAAAGCGTGGTCCTGTATACCAGAGCGTACTAGCAACTAAAGACATTCGGGAAGATTTTCTATAATGACCAGAGCTCGATGTCAACAATATATCTATAGATCTATTTATAACAGTGACTGGATTGCCATTTTGGTTTGCTCACCTCGGAAAAGAACTGCACGTGAAGGACAGATTCGTACTGACTGAAAACAGTAGAATCTATGACGGGCCCGTATACGGGAGGTAGGATACGGGCCCGTATATCGGTAGACCGGGGTGACGAGCTCGTAGACGGATAGACCGGCCACGGGGTGGCGCTCCAGCATGACCGGCCCGTATACGGGAGACAGGATACGGTCCCGTATATTGGGAGACAGGATACGGGCCCAGATATCGGTAGACGGGTGTGACGGGCCCGTATATGGATAGACCGGCCACGGGATGGCGCTCCGGCGTGACGGGCCCGTATACGGGAGGCAGTATGCGGGCCCGTATATCGGTAGACCAGGGTGACGGGCCCGTATATGGATAGACCGGGGTGACGGGCACGTATATGGATAGACCGGCCACCGGGTGGCGCTCCGGTGTGACGGGCCCGTATTCCGCCAACCATAAACGTGCCTGTCACCCCGGTCTACCGATATATGGGCCCGTATATGGTTGGCGGGATATGGGCCCATATATGAGTAACGAAAGGTACCCCTCCGGGGTCTAACCCGTATATGGGCAGTGGAAGGTACTCCCGAACAGCTGTTCCATATACGGCAGCAACATTCTCAAGAAGTCCAGATGGCTCATCGAGGAGCAGCAGTGAGCATTGAGCAAATCAGGCGCCTTTCTCCATTGGAGGCTGGCGTAACACTTATAACTCCACCCCATGTTATATTTGATTGAGGTATGCTGTGTCAGTCATTCCTGTCGTTATGGACATTAGCAACTAAGTCATCAATACAAGATTACTCAATTATGGTTAATAAACTGGTACATGCGCAGTAAAGGCACACGAATCTAAGGCTCGTTAATTTTGAGATGCTTGCTTCATTTTAGAATAATTCTGCTTGAGAGATCTGGGACTGTTCTATTAAGGGGGGCGATGGGTATACTCTCTTACACATGCGCTATCCATGTCTGTGGATCCATTATGGGGATGGTGTGGATCCATTAAAGGGGTGGTGTGGATCCGTTAAGGGGGTGGTGTGGATCCATTAAGGGGTGATTTATAATATAATGAATTATATAAGCAATAATAATTGTATAAAATATATCTTTTTTATTTATAGAATATATCAGTATATTCATCAATATACATCCAGAGATACAATGCAATATTTATATGTTCCTTACATTTACTGTACGCATTGCTTATTACATGTAATTTACATTACAAGTATTATACAGTTCCTCATCTTATCAGTTTAGAGCTTTTCTTCACTTCTTCAATGACTGCTGACAATTGACGGGTCCATTCGTAAATCGCTATATCGACATCGGTTCTTGAATTTCTACTATACATCAAATACATCGTAGCTAGCGTGAGCAAACTTAAGAAACATAATGTAAAATCCTGTCTCCAAAAAGAGGTTGCACAGCTTGCCAGCGTCTGGCAGAGCTTTATCAGAGATAACATTTAGTTTACTAAAATTACTAGTAGTTTACTGTCTCGAGCTCGCAGGCCTTCTTTCACTGGCGTTCGTGTGGAATCTGCTCTGTGCGCCCCTGATCGTACCATTGCTGGTCACGTCGGTGTCCTTGTAGATCAGAGTCTTTTGCGCCATTCTTCTGGCTACTGTATGGATTGTGCTATGGCTCCCGGAGTTTGTACGTACAGGCTACATCTGCTACCACGTATATCGAGGTGGAGAATTGCCTGACCTACCCACTGTCCAGGAGCAAAGACTACATTTGGAGGAACGGGAAAAAGCGTGGTCCTGTTTACCAGAGCGCACTAGCAACTAAAGACATTCGGGAGCATTTTCTATAATGACCAGAGCTCGATGTCATCAATATATCTATAGATCTGTTTATAACAGTGACTGGATTACCATTTTGGATTGCTCACCTCGGAAAAGAACTGCACGTGAAGGACAGATAAATGCTGCCTGAAGACAGTAGAATTTATGACGGGCCCGTATACGGGAGGTAGGATACGGGCCCGTATATCGGTAGACCGGGGTGACGAGCTCGTATACGTTTAGAACGGCCACGGGGTGGCGCTCCAGCGTGACGGTCCCGTATACGGGAGGCAGTGTGCGGCCCCGTAAATCGGTAGACCAGGGTGACGGGCCCGTATATCGGTAGACCAGGGTGACGGGCCCGTATATCGGTAGACCGGGTGACGGGCCAGTATATCCCGTATGTCGTTGGCGGGATATGGGCCCATATATGAGTAACGGAAAGTCCCCCTCCGGGGTCTAAACCGTATATGGGCAGTGGAAGTTACTCCCGGACAGCCGTTCCATATACGGCAGCAACATTCTCAAGAAGTCCAGATGGCTAATAGAGGAGCAGCAGTGAGCATTGTGCAAATCTGGCGTCTTTCTCCATTGGAGGTTGCGTAACACTTATAACTCCACACAATGTTATATTTGATTGGGGTATGCTGTGTCAGTCATTCCTGTCGTTAGGGACATTAGCAACTAAGTCATCAATACAAGATTACTGAATTATGGTTAATAAACTGGTACATGCACAGTAAAGGCACACGAATCTAAGGCCCGTTAATTTTGAGATGCTTGCTTCATTTTAGAATAATTCTGCTTGAGAGATCTGGGACTGTTCTATTAAGGGGGGCGACGGGTGTACTCTCTTACACATGCGCAATCCATGTCTGTGGATCCATTAAGGGGATGGTGTGGATCCATTAAGGGGGTGGTATGGATCCATTAAATGGGTGGTGTGGATCCGTTAAGGGGGTGGTGTGGATCCATTCAGGGGTGATTTATAATATAATGAATTATAGAAGCAATAATAATTGTATAAAATATATCTTTTTTATTAATAGAATATATCAGTATATTCATCAATATACATCCAGAGATATAATGCAATATTTATATGTTTCTTACATTTACTGTACGCATTGCTTATTACATGTAATTTACATTACAAGTATTATACAGTTCCTCATCTTATCAGTTTAGAGGTTTTCTTCACTTCTTCAATGACTGCTGACAATTGACTGGTCCATTCGTAAATCGCTATATCGACATCGGTTCTTGAATTTCTACTATACATCAAATACATCGTAGCTAGCGTGAGCAAACCTAAGAAACATAATGTAAAATCCTGTCTCCAAAAAGAGGTTGCACAGCTTGCCAGCGTCTGGCAGAGCTTTATCAGAGATAAAATTTCGTTTACAAAAATTACTAGTAGTTTACTGTCTCGAGCTCGCAGGCCTTCTTTCACTGGCGTTCGTGTGGAATCTCCTCTGTGCGCCCCTGATCGTACCATTGCTAGTCACGTCGGTGTCCTTGTAGATCAGAGTCTTTTGTGCCATTCTTCTGGCTACAATATGGATTGTGCTATGGCTCCCGGAGATTGTACGTACAGGCTACATCTGCTACCACGTATATCGAGGTGGAGAATTGCCTGACCTACCCACTGTCCAGGAGCAAAGACTACATTTGGAGGAACGGGAAAAAGCGTGGTCCTGTATACCAGAGCGCACTAGCAACTAACGACATTCGGGAGCATTTTCTATAATGACCAGAGCTCGATGTCATCAATATATCTATAGATCTGTTTATAACAGTGACTGGATTACCATTTTGGATTGCTCAGCTCGGAAAAGAACTGCACGTAAAGGACAGATTCGTACTGACTGAAAACAGTAGAATCTATGACGGGCCCGTATACGGGAGGTAGGATACGGGCCCGTATATCGGTAGACCGGGGTGACGAGCTCGTAGACGGATAGACCGGCCACGGGGTGGCGTTCCAGCATGACCGGCCCGTATACGGGAGACAGGATACGGTCCCGTATATCGGGAGACAGGATACGGGCCCAGATATCGGTAGACGGGTGTGACGGGCCCGTATATGGATAGACCGGCCACGGGATGGCGCTCCGGCGTGACGGGCCCGTATACGGGAGGCAGTATGCGGGCCCGTATATCGGTAGACCAGGGTGACGGGCCCGTATATCGGTAGACGGGGGTTACGTACCCGTATACGGGAGTCAGGATCCGGGCCCGTATATCGGTAGACCGGGGTGACGGGCCCGTATATGGAGAGACCGGCCACGGTGTGGCGCTCCGGCGTGACGGGCACGTATACGGGAGGCAGGATATGGGCCTGTGTATCGGTTAAACGGGGTGACGGGTCCGTATATGGATAGACCGGCAACGGGGTGGCGCTCCGGCGTGACGAGCCCGTATACGGGAGGCAGGATACGGGCCCTTATATCGGTAGACCGGGGTGACGGGCCCGTACATCGGTAGACCAGGGTGACGGGCACGTATATGGATAGACCGGCCACCGGGTGGCGCTCCGGCGTGACGGGCCCGTATTCCGCCAACCATAAACGTGCCCGTCACCCCGGTCTACCGATATATGGGCCCTTATGTGGTTGGCGGGATATGGGCCCATATATGAGTAACGGAAAGTCCCCCTCCGGGGTCTAAACCGTATATGGGCAGTGGAATGTACTCCCGGACAGCCGTTCCATATACGGCAGCAACATTCTCAAGAAGTCCAGATGGCTAATAGAGGCGCAGCAGTGAGCATTGTGCAAATCAGGCGCCTTTCTCCATTGGAGGCTGGCGTAACACTTATAACTCCACCCCATGTTATATTTGATTGGGGTATGCTGTGTCAGTCATTCCTGTCGTTTGGGACATTAGCAACTAAGTCATCAATACAAGATTACTCAGTTCTGGTTAATAAACTGGTACATGCGCAGTAAAGGCACACGAATCTAAGGCTCGTTAATTTTGAGATGCTTGCTTCATTTTAGAATAATTCTGCTTGAGAGATCTGGGACTGTTCTAGTAAGGGGGGCGACGGGTATACTCTCTTACACATGCGCCATCCATGTCTGTGGATCCATTATGGGGATCGTGTGGATCTATTTAAGGGGTGGTGTGAATCCGTTAAGGGGGTGGCGTGGATCCATTAAGGGGTGATTTATAATATAATGAATTATAGAAGCAATAATAATTGTATAAAATATATCTTTTTTATTAATAAAATATATCAGTATATTCATCAATATACATCCAGAGATATAATGTAATATTTATATGTTTCTTACATTTACTGTACGCATTGCTTATAACACGTAATTTACATTACAAGTATTATACAGTTCCTCATCTTATCAGTTTAAAGGTTTTCTTCACTTCTTCAATGACTGCTGACAATTGACTGGTCCATTCGTAAATCGCTATATCGACATCGGTTCTTGAATTTCTACTATACATCAAATACATCGTAGCTAGCGTGAGCAAACTTAAGAAACATAATGTAAAATCCTGTCTCCAAAAAGAGGTTGCACAGCTTGCCAGCGTCTGGCAGAGCTTTATCGGAGATAAAATTTCGTTTACTAAAACTACTAGTAGTTTACTGTCTCGAGCTCGCAGGTCTTCTTTCACTGGCGTTCGTGTGGAATCTACTCTGTGCGCCCCTGATCGTAAAATTGCTAGTCACGTCGGTGTCCTTGTAGATCAGAGTCTTTTGTGCCATTCTTCTGGCTACTGTATGGGTTGTGCTATGGCTCCCGGAGATTGTACGTACAGGCTACATCTGCTACCACGTATATCGAGGTGGAGAATTGCCTGACCTACCCACTGTCCGGGAGCAAAGACTACATTTGGAGGAACGGGAAAAAGCGTCGTCCTGTATACCAGAGCGCACTAGCAACTAAAGACATTCGGGAGCATTTTCTATAATGACCAGAGCTCGATGTCATCAATAAATCTATGGATCTGTTTATAACAGTGACTGGATTACCATTTTGGATTGCTCACCTCGGAAAAGAACTGCACGTGAAGGACAGATACGTACTGACTGAAGACAGTAGAATCTATGACGGGCCCGTATACGGGAGGTAGGATACGGGCCCGTATATCGGTTGACCGGGGTGACGAGCTCGTATACGTTTAGACCGGCCACGGGGTGGCGCTCCAGCGTGACGGGCCCGTATACGGGAGACAGGATACGGGCCCGTATATCGGGAGACAGGAGACGGGCCCGGATATCGGTAGACCGGTGTGACGGGCCCGTTTATGGATAGACCGGCCACGGGATGGCGCTCCGGCGTGACGGGCCCGTATACGGGAGGCAGTGTGCGGGCCCGTATATCGGTAGACCAGGGTGACGGGCCCGTATATCGGTAGACGGGGGTTACGTGCCCGTATAGGGGAGTCAGGATACGGGCCCGTATATCGGTTAAACGGGGTGACGGGCCCGTATATGAATAGCCCGGCCAAGGGGTGGCACTCTGGCGTGACGGGCCCGTATATCGGTAGACCGGGGTGACGCGCCGTATTTGGTTAGACCGACCACGGGGTGGCGCTCCAGCGTGACGGGCCCGTATACGGGAGACAGGATACGGGCCCGTACGTCGGAAGACAGGATACGGGCCCGTATATCGGTAGTCCGGAGTGTCGGACCCGTATATGGATAGACAGGCCACGGGATGGCGCTCCGGCGTGACGGGCCCGTATACGGGAGGCAGGATGCGGGCCCGTTTATCGGTAGACCAGGGTGACGGGCCCGTATATCGGTAGTCGGCGGTTACGTGCCCGTATACGGGAGTCAGGATACGGCCCGTATATCGGTAGACCGGGGTGACGGGCCCGTATATGGATAGAATTGCCAAGGGGTGGCGCTCCGGTGTGACTGGCCCGTATACGGGAGGCAGGATACCGGCCCGTATATCGGTCGACTGGGGTTGACGACCCCGTATATGGATAGACCGGCCAATGGGTGGCGCTCCGTCGTGACGGGCCCGTATACGGGAAGCAGGATACGGGCCCGTATATCGGTAGACCGGAGTGACGGTCCCATATATGGATAGACCGGCCACCGGGTGGCGCTCTGGCGTGGCGGGCCCGTATTCCGCCAACCATATACGGGCCCGTCACTCCGGTCTACCGATATACGTGCCCGTATATGGTTGGCGGGATATTGTCCCATATATGAGTAACGGAAGCTCCCCCTCCGGGGTCTAAACCGTATATGGGCAGTGGAAGGTACTCCCGGATATCTGTTACACATACGGCAGCAACATTCTCAAGAAGTCCAGATGGCTAATAGAGGAGCAGCAGTGAGCATTGTGCAAATCAGGCGCCTTTCTCCATTGAAGGCTGGCTTAACACTTATAACTCCACCCCATGTTATATTTGATTGGGGTATGTTGTGTCAGGCATTCCTGTCGTTAGGGACATTAGCAACTAAGTCATCAATACAAGATTACTCTATTATGGTTAATAAACTGGTACATGCGCAGTAAAGGCACACGAATCTAAGGCTCGTTAATTTTGAGATGCTTGCTTCATTTCAGAATAATTCTGCTTGAGAGATCTGGGACTGTTCTATTAAGGGGGGCGACGGGTATACTCTCTTACACATGCGCCATCCATGTCTGTGGATCCATTAAGAGGATGGTGTGGATCTATTAAAGGGGTTGTGAGAATCCGTTAAGGGGGTGGTGTGGATCCATTAAGAGGTGATTTATAATATAATGAATTATAGAAGCAATAATAATTGTATAAAATATATCTTTTCTATTAATGGAACATATCAGTATATTCATCAATATACATCCAGAGATACAATACAATATTTATATGTTTCTTACATTTACTGTACGCATAGCTTATTACATGTAATTTACATTACAAGTATTATACAGTTCCTCATCTTATCAGTTTAGAGGTTTACTTCACTTCTTCAATGACTGCTGACAATTGACTGGTCCATTCGTAAATCGCTATATCGACATCGGTTCTTGAATTTCTACTATACATCAAATACATCGTAGCTAGCGTGAGCAAAGTTAAGAAACATAATGTAAAATCCTGTCTCCAAAAAGAGGTTGCACAGCTTGCCAGCGTCTGGCAGAGCTTTATCAGAGATAACATTTCGTTTACTAAAATTACTAGTAGTTTACTGCCTCGAGCTCGCAGGCCTTCTTTCACTGGCGTTCGTGTGGAATCTCCTCTGTGCGCCCCTGATCGTACCATTGCTAGTCACGTCGGTGTCCTTGTAGATCAGAGTCTTTTGTGCCATTCTTCTGGCTACAATATGGATTGTGCTATGGCTCCTGGAGGTTGTACGTACAGGCTACATCTGCTACCACGTATATCGAGGTGGAGAATTGCCTGACCTACCCACTGTCCAGGAGCAAAGACTACATTTGGAGGAACCAGAGCGCACTCGCAACTAAAGACATTCGGGAGCATTTTCTATAATGACCAGAGCTCGATGTCATCAATATATCTATAGATCTGTTTATAACAGTGACTGGATTACCATTTTGGATTGCTCACCTCGGTAAAGAACTGCACGTGAAGGACAGATACGTACTGACTGAAGACAGTAGAATCAATGACGGGCCCGTATACGGGAGGTAGGATACGGGCCCGTATATCGGGAGACAGGATACGGGCCAGGATATCGGTAGACCGGTGTGACGGGCCCGTATATGGATAGACCGGCCACGGAATGGCGCTCCGGCGTGACGGGCCCGTATACGGGACCAGTATGCGGGCCCGTACATCGGTAGACCAGGGTGACGGGACGGTATACGGGACCAGTATGCGGGCCCGTACATCGGTAGACCAGGGTGACGGGCCCGTATATCGGTAGACGGGGGTTACTTGCCCGTATACGGGAGGCAGGATACGGGCCCGTATTTCGGTAGACCGGGGTGACGGGCCCGTATATGGATAGACCGGCCACGGGGTGGCGCTCCGGCGTGACGGGCCCGTATATCGGTAGACCGGTTGGCGGAATACGGGCCCGTCACCCCGGTCTACCGATATACGCGCCCGTATATGGTTGGCGGGATATGGGCCCATATATGAGTAACGGTAGGTCCCCCTCCGGGTTCTAAACCGTATATGGGCAGTGGAAGGTACTCCCGGTCAGCTGTTACATATACGGCAGCAACATTCTCAAGAAGTCCAGATGGCTTATAGAGGAGCAGCAGTGAGCATTGTGCAAATCAGGCGCCTTTCTCCATGGGAGGCTGGCGTAACACTTATAACTCCACCCCATGTTATATTTGATTGGGGTATGCTGTGTCAGTCATTCCTGTCGTTAGGGACATTAGCAACTAAGTCATCAATACAAGATTACTCAATTATGGCTAATAAACTGGTACATGGGCAGTAAAGGCACACGAATCTAAGGCTCGTTAATTTTGAGATGCTTGCTTCATTTTAGAATAATTCTGCTTGAGAGATCTGGGACTGTTCTATTAAGGGGTCGACGGGTATACTCTCTTACACATGCGCCATCCATGTCTGTGGATCCATTAAGGGGATGGTGTGTATCCATTAAGGGGGCGGTGTGGATCCATTAAAGGGGCGGTGTGGATCCGTTAAGGGTGTGGTGTGGATCCATTCAGGGGTGATTTATAATATAATGAATTATAGAAGCAATAATAATTGTATAAAATATATCTTTTTTATTAATAGAATATATCAGTATATTCATCAATATACATCCAGAGATATAATGCAATATTTATATGTTTCTTACATTTACTGTACGCATAGCTTATTACATGTAATTTACATTACAAGTATTATACAGTTCCTCATCTTATCAGTTTAGAGGTTTTCTTCACTTCTTCAATGACTGCTGACAATTGACGGGTCCATTCGTAAATCGCTATACCGACATCGGTTCATGCATTTCTACTATACATCAAAAACATCGTAGCTAGCGTGAGCAAACCTAAGAAACATAATGTAAAATCCTGTCTCCAAAAAGAGGTTGCACAGCTTGCCAGCGTCTGGCAGAGCTTTATCAGAGATAAAATTTCGTTTACTAAAATTACTAGTAGTCTACTGTCTCGAGCTCGCAGGCCTTCTTTCACTGGCGTTTGTGTCGAATCTACTCTGTGCGCCCCTGATCGTACCATTGCTAGTCACGTCGGTGTCTTAGATCAGAGTCTTTTGTGCCATTCTTCTGGCTGCTGTATGGATTGTGCAATGGCTCCCGGAGATTGTACGTACAGGCTACATCTGCTACCACGTATATCGAGGTGGAGAATTGCCTGACCTACCCACTGTCCAGGAGCAAAGACTACATTTGGAGGAACGGGAAAAAGCGTGGTCCTGTATACCAGAGCGCACTAGCAACTAAAGACATTCGGGAGCATTTTCAATAATGACTAGAGCTCGATGTCATCAATAAATCTATGGATCTGTTTATAACAGTGACTGGATTACCATTTTGGATTGCTCACCTCGGAAAAGAACTGCACGTGAAGGACAGATTCGTACTGACTGAAGACAGTAGAATCTATGACGGGCCCGTATACGGGATGTAGGATACGGGCCCGTATATCGGTAGACCGGGATGACGAGCTCTTATACGGATAGACCGGCCACGGGGTGGCGCTCCAGCGTGACGGGCCCGGATACGAAAGACAGGGTACGGGCCCGTATATTTGAATAGGTTAGGACTTTATTCCCTGGAGAGGGGAAGAATGTGGGGAGACTTGATAGAGGCATATAAAATAATTTTGGCAACAGAGAATTAATTAAATCAGGCTTTCTCCACTGAGGTTAGAGGAGAAAAAAATACAAGAGTACATGGGTTAAGGGTGAAGGGGGAAAATATTGAAATGAACATAGGGGGGGCTTCATCACACAGAGAGTGCTTAAAGTGTGGAATGAGCTGCCATATGAAGTGGTAAATGGAGGCTCACTTTTAACATTTAAGAAGATCTTGAACAGCTACATGGATGAGAGGTGTATTACACACACACACACACACACACACACACACACACACACACACACACACACACACACACACACACACACATCCCTTGATGCTGCGACTGATGCCTATTGTACTGGGGAGCTGCACAGCAGAGGCTGCACCCATTGTGACCAGTCTTGCAGACCATTCCTGTCTAACTTAGTTCCTCATTTTCTTTGCTGATCGTCACCCTCCGGGCGAGAACGGTTGTTAGGTTGGGGGTGAGGTATTTGGTAGTGGTGTGAATCGAGGTCCAAATGTTCTCGCAGAATAGTCCGGGCGAGTAACCGTGCTGCATTCTATAGAAACTGCACACATCGGTCATTACCTGCTGGTGCTAGAGCCAAGGATGGTCCACGTTGCAATTGCATTCGTTTGCTCTGTAGCAGAGATTAACACCTCACATTCTGCTAATAATAGGTAAGTCAGAAAGACGAAACTGCGGTCATTACTTCCTCATAGGTTCTTCAGAAGTTCAATTGTACCACAAATACTCTCAAAATAGAGCAGTTCCTTCTCCATCCATTACTCCCCCACCACACCACAGGCCAGTTCATGGTGAAATACATGCTGAATGTTTTACAGTTCCATGTTAGTAACAGTTTGTTTATCCATCAGGACTGACGGTTTTAATACTCACCTCACTGTAGCCACTCTCAACAGACTTTCAAGCATTGAATCAGTTTCTCAGGGATATAGTAATTACTAAAACATAGGACACACACCAATCACCCAGCAAGTTTCCTGCAACTCGGTTTGTTTCCCATGTTTCCATCAGTATATAGAGGTACCGACGAGAGAGGATGCAATATTAGATCTCCTATTAGGAAACGAGTTAGGACAGGCGACGCAAGTGTGTGTGGACGAACATTTTGTTTCCAGGCATTAGTTTCAACTTGATAATGGGTGAAGATAAGACATGATCCTTGCGTTGAAGTTCTAAAACTGGGAGAAAAGGCCAATTTTGAAGAAATGAGGAAGAATATAAAAAAGTTGGATTTGGACAGGTTGGTCTTTGGCAAGGATGTCGTTGATAAGTAGCAGGCCTTGAAAGGGGAAATTTTGAGAGTACAGAATTTGAATGTTTCTGTCAGGATTTAAAGCAGAGTGATTAAGGATAAGGAACATTGGTTCTCTCGCTGTAGTGGAACTCTGGTAAAGAGGGAGATGTATAACATGTCGAGGAAGCAGGGAGAAAATATGTTGCTGGATGTGCATGTGCAAATGCAGGAAAGGCAGTGTATGTTGCCAGTGTGGACTTCAGTAAGGCCTTTGACAGGGTCCCGCATAGGGGGTTAGTTAGGAAGATACAATCGACAGTACAGAAAGGAATGTTGAATAGGTTAGGACTTTATTCCCTGGAGAGGGGAAGAATGTGGGGAGACTTGATAGAGGTTTATAAAATAATTTTGGCAACAGAGAATTAATGAAATCAGGCTTCTCCGCTGAGGTTAGAGGAGAAAAAAACACAAGAGGAGATGGGTTAAGGGTGAAGGGGGAAAAGATTGAAAAGAACATGGGGGGGGGGGGCTTCATCATGCAGAGAGTGGTGAAAGTGTGGAATGAGCTGCCAGATGAAGTGGTAAATGCAGGCTCACTTTTAAAATTTAAGAAGAACTTGAACAGCTACACGGATGAGAGGTGTATGGAGGGATATGGGTCGGTTGCTGGTCAATGGGACAAGGCAGAAAAATGGTACGGCAGAGCCAGGAGAGGCCAAAAGGCCTATTTCTATGCTGCACCGTTCTGTGATGTATAAGTTGTAGATTGCGCATGTATATTACACATACACACACACACACACACACACACACACACACACACACACACACACACACACACACACACACCTTGATGCTGCGACTGATGCCTATTGTACTGGGGAGCTGCACATCAGAGTCTGCACCAATTGTGACCATTCTTGCAGACCATTCCTGTCTAACGGTTGTTAGGATGGGGGTGAGGTATTTGGTAGTGGTGTGATAGAGGTCCGAATGTTCTCGCAGAATAGTCCTAGCGAGTAACCGTGCTGCATTCTATAGAAACTGCACACATCGGTCATTACCTGCTTTTGCTGGAGCAAGGGAAGGTGCATGTTGCAATTGCATTCGTGAGCTCTGTAGCAGAGTTTAACACCTCACATTCTGCTAATAATAGGTAAGTCAGAAAGACTTCCTCATAGGTTCTTCAGAAGTTGAATTGTACCACAAATACTCTCAAAATAGAGCAGTTCCTTCTCCATCCATCACTCCCCCACCACACCACAGACCAGTTCATGGTGAAATACATGCTGAATGTTTTACAGGTCCATGTTAGTAACAGTTTGTTTATCCATCAGGACTGACGGTTTTAATACTCACCTCACTGTAGCCACTCTCAACAGACTTTCAAGCATTGAATTAGTTTCTCAGGGATATAGTAATTACTAAAACATAGGACACACACCAATCACCCAGCAAGTTTCCTGCAACTCGGTTTGTTTCCCATGTTTCGATCAGTATATAGAGGTACCGACGAGAGAGGATGCAATATTAGATCTCCTATTGGGAAACAAGTTAGGACAGGCGACGCAAGTGTGTGTGGAGGAACATTTTGTTTCCAGGCATTAGTTTCAACTTGATCATGGGTGAAGATAAGACATGATCCTTGGGTTGAAGTTCTAAAACTGGGAGAAAAGGCCAATTTTGAAGAAATGAGGAAGGATATAAAAAAGGTGGATTTGGACAGGTTGGTCTTTGGCAAGAATGTCGTTGATAAGTAGGAGGCCTTGAAAGGGGAAATTTTGAGAGTACAGAATTTGAATGTTTCTGTCAGGATTAAAAGCAGAGTGATTAAGGATAAGGAACATTGGTTCTCTCGCTGTAGTGGAACTCTGGTAAAGAGGAAGAGAGAGATGTATAACATGTAGAGGAAGCAGGGAGAAAATATGTTGCTGGATGTGCATGTGCAAATGCAGGAAAGGCAGTGTATGTTGCCAGTGTGGACTTCAGTAAGGCCTTTGACAGGGTCCCGCATCGGGGGTTAGTTAGGAAGATACAATCGACAGTACAGAAAGGAAGGTTGAATAGGTTAGGACTTTATTCCCTGGAGAGGGGAAGAATGTGGGAGACTGGATAGAGGTATAAAAGATAATTTTGGCAACAGAGAATTAATGAAATCAGGCTTCTCCACTGAGGTTAGAGGAGAAAAAAAACAAGAGGAGATGGGTTAAGGGTGAAGGGGGAAAAGATTGAAAAGAACATGGGGGGGGGGCTTCATCATGCAGAGAGTGGTGAAAGTGTGGAATGAGCTGCCAGATAAAGTGGTAAATGGAGGCTCACTTTTAAAATTTAAGAAGAACTTGAACAGCTACACGGATGAGAGGTGTATGGAGGGATATGGGTCGGTTGCTGGTCAATGGGACAAGGCAGAAAAATGGTACGGCAGAGCCAGGAGAGGCCAAAAGGCCTATTTCTATACTGCAACGTTCTGTGATGTATAAGTTGAAGATTGCGCATGTATATTACACACACACACACACACACACACACACACACACACACACACACACACACACACACACACACACACACACACACACACACACACACACACACACACACACACACCCCTTGATGCTGCGACTGATGCCTATTGTACTGGGGAGCTGCACAGCAGAGGCTGCACCAATTGTGACCATTCTTGCAGACCATTCCTGTCTAACGGTTGTTAGGATGGGGGTGAGGTATTTGGTAGTGGTGTGAATAGAGGTCCGAATGTTCTCGCAGAATAGTCCTAGCGAGTAACCGTGCTGCATTCTATAGAAACTGCACACATCGGTCATTACCTGCTTTTGCTGGAGCAAGAGCAGGTGCATGTTGCAATTGCATTCGTTAGCTCTGTAGCAGAGTTTAACACCTCACATTCTGCTAATAATAGGTAAGTCAGTAAGACGAAACTGCGGTCATTACTTCCTCATAGGTTCTTCAGAAGTTCAATTGTACCACGAATACTCTCAAAATAGAGCAGTTCCTCCTCCATCCATCACTCCCCCACCACACCACAGGCCAGTTCATGGTGAAATACATGCTGAATGTTTTACAGGTCCATGTTAGTAACAGTTTGTTTATCCATCAGGACTGACGGTTTTAATACTCACCTCACTGTAGCCACTCTCAACAGACTTTCAAGCATTGAATCAGTTTCTCAGGGATATAGTAATTACTAAAACATAGGACACACACCAATCACCCAGCAAGTTTCCTGCAACTCGGTTTGTTTCCCATGTTTCGATCAGTATATAGAGGCACCGACGAGAGAGGATACAATATTAGATCTACTATTAGGAAACGAGGTAGGACAGGCGACGCAAGTGTGTGTGGACGAACATTTTGTTTCCAGGTATTAGTTTCAACTGGATCATGGGTGAAGATAAGACATGATCCTTGGGTTGAAGTTCTAAAACTGGGAAAAAGGGCCAATTATGAAGAAATGAGGAAGGATATAAAAAAGGTGGATTTGGAAGGTTGGTCTTTGGCAAGGATGTCGTTGGTAAGTAGGAGGCCTTGAAAGGGGAAAGTTTGAGAGTACAGAATTTGAATGTTTCTGTCAGGATTTAAAGCAGAGTGATTAAGGATAAGGAACTTTGGTTCTCTCGCTGTAGTGGAACTCTGGTAAAGAGGAAGAGAGAGATGTATAACATGTAGAGGAAGCAGGGAGAAAATATGTTGCTGGATGTGCATGTGCAAATGCAGGAAAGGCAGTGTATGTTGCCAGTGTGGACTTCAGTAAGGCCTTTGACAGGGTCCCGCATAGGGGGTTAGTTAGGAAGATACAATCGACAGTACAGAAAAGAAGGTTGAATAGGTTAGGACTTTGTTCCCTGGAGAGGGGAAGAATGTGGGGAGACTTGATAGAGGTATATAAAATAATTTTGGTAACAGAGAATTAATGAAATCAGGCTTCTCCACTGAGGTTAGAGGAGAAAAAAACACAAGAGGAGATGGGTTAAGGGTGAAGGGGGAAAAGATTGAAAAGAACATGGGGGGGGGGGGCTTCATCATGCAGAGAGTGGTGAAAGTGTGGAATGAGCTGCCAGATAAATTGGTAAATGGAGGCTCACTTTTAACATTTAAGAAGAACTTGAACAGCTACATGGATGAGAGGTGTATTCCACACACACACACACACACACACACACACACAAACACACACACACACACACACACACACACACACACACACACACACACACACACACACACACATCCCTTGATGCTGCGACTGATGCCTATTGTACTGGGGAGCTGCACAGCAGAGGCTGCACCCATTGTGACCATTCTTGCAGACCATTCCTGTCTAACTTAGTTCCTCATTTTCTTTGCTGATCGTCACCTTCCGGGCGAGAACGGTTGTTAGGTTGGGGGTGAGGTATTTGATAGTGGTGTGAATAGAGGTCCGAATGTTCTCGCAGAATAGTCCGGGCGAGTAACCGTACTGTATTCTATAGAAACTGCACACATAGGTCATTACCTGCTGGTGCTAGAGCCAAGGATGGTCCATGTTGCAATTGCATTCGTTTGCTCTGTAGCAGAGTTTAACACCTCACATTCTGCTAATAATAGGTAAGTCAGAAAGACGAAACTGCGGTCATTACTTCCTCATAGGTTCTTCAGAAGTTCAATTGTACCACGAATACTCTCAAAATAGAGCAGTTCCTCCTCCATCCATCACTCCCCCACCACACCACAGGCCAGTTCATGGTGAAATACATGCTGAATGTTTTACAGGTCCATGTTAGTAACAGTTTGTTTATCCATCAGGACTGACGGTTTTAATACTCACCTCACTGTAGCCACTCTCAACAGACTTTCAAGCATTGAATCAGTTTCTCAGGGATATAGTAATTACTAAAACATAGGACACACACCAATCACCCAGCAAGTTTCCTGCAACTCGGTTTGTTTCCCATGTTTCCATCAGTATATAGAAGTACCGACGAGAGAGGATACAATATTAGATCTCCTATTAGGAAACAAGTTAGGACAGGCGAGGCAAGTGTGTGTGGACGAACATTTTGTTTCCAGGCATTAGTTTCAACTGGATCATGGGTGAAGATAAGACATGATCCTTGCGTTGAAGTTCTAAAACTGGGAAAAAGGGCCAATTATGAAGAAATGAGGAAGGATATAAAAAAAGGTGGATTTGGACAGGTTGGTCTTTGGCAAGGATGTCGTTGGTAAGTAGGAGGCCTTGAAAGGGGAAATTTTGAGAGTACAGAATTTGAATGTTTCTGTCAGGATTAAAAGCAGAGTGATTAAGGATAAGGAACATTGGTTCTCTCGCTGTAGTGGAACTCTGGTAAAGAGGAAGAGAGAGATGTATAACATGTAGAGGAAGCAGGGAGAAAATATGTTGCTGGATGTGCATGTGCAAATGCAGGAAAGGCGGTGTATGTTGCCAGTGTGGACTTCAGTAAGGCCTTTGACAGGGTCCCGCATCGGGGGTTAGTTAGGAAGATACAATCGACAGTACAGAAATGAAGGTTGAATAGGTTCGGACTTTATTCCCTGGAGAGGGGAAGAATGTGGGGAGACTTGATAGAGGTTTATAAAATGATTTTGGCAACAGAGAATTAATGAAATCAGGCTTCTCCACTGAGGTTAGAGAAGAAAAAAAAATACAAGAGGAGATGGGTTAAGGGTGAAGGGGGAAAAGATTGAAAAGAACATGGGGGGGGGGGGGCTTCATCATACAGAGAGTGGTGAAAGTGTGGAATGAGCTGCCAGATGAAGTGGTAAATGCCGGCTCACTTTTAAAATTTAAGAAGAACTTGAACAGCTACACGGATGAGAGGTGTATGGAGGGATATGGGTCGGTTGCTGGTCAATGGGACAAGGCAGAAAAATGGTACGGCAGAGCCAGGAGAGGCCAAAAGGCCTATTTCTATGCTGCAACGTTCTGTGATGTATAAGTTGTAGATTGCGCATGTATATTACACACACACACACACATACACACACACACACACACACACACACACACACACACACACACACACACACACACACACACACACACACACACACACACACACACACACACACACACACCTTGATGCTGCGACTGATGCCTATTGTACTGGGGAGCTGCACAGCAAAGGCTGCACCCATTGTGACCATTATTGACTAACGGTTGTTAGGATGGGGGTGAGGCATTTGGTAGTGGTGTGAATAGAGGTCCGAATGTTCTCGCAGAATAGTCCTAGCGAGTAACCGTGCTGCATTCTATAGAAACTGCACACATCGTTCATTACCTGCTGGTGCTAGAGCCAAGGATGGTCCATGTTGCAATTGCATTCATTTGCTCTGTAGCAGAGTTTAACACCTCACATTCTGCTAATAATAGGTAAGTCAGAAAGACGAAACTGCGGTCATTATTTCCTCATCTGTTCTTCAGAAGTTCAATTGTACCACGAATACTCTCAAAATAGAGCAGTTCCTTCTCCATCCATCACTCCCCCCACCACACCACAGGCCAGTTCATGGTGAAATACATGCTGACTGTTTTACAGGTCCATGTTAGTAACAGTTTGTTTATCCATCAGGACTGACGGTTTTAATACTCACCTCACTGTAGCCACTCTCAACAGACTTTCAAGCATTGAATCAGTTTCTCAGGGATATAGTAATTACTAAAACATAGGACACACACCAATCACCCAGCAAGTTTCCTGCAACTCGGTTTGTTTCCCATGTTTCGATCAGTATATAGAGGTTCCGACGAGAGAGGATAAAATATTAGATCTCCTATTAGGAAACGAGTTAGGACAGGCGACGCAAGTGTGTGTAGAGGAGCATTTTGTTTCCAGGGATCATAACACCATTAGTTTCAACTTGATCATGGATGACGATAGACCTGGTCCTCGGTTTGAGGTTGTAAACTGGAAAAAGGCCAATTTTGAAGAAATGAAGTATATAAAAACGTGGATTTGGACAGGTTTTTAATTGGCATGGATGTCGTTCATATGTATGAGTCTTGAAAGGAGAAGTTTTGAGAGTACAGAGTCCTTATGTTCCAGTCAGGATTAAAAGCAAAGTGAATAAGGATAAGGAACTTTGGTTCTCTCGGGATATTGGAACTCTGATAGAGAAGAAGAGGGAGATGTATAACATATAAAGAAAACAAGGTAGTCGAGGAGTGTTAAAAAAAGACCCAAAAATACCCAAGAAAGAAATCAGGAGGGCTAAAAGAAAACGTGAGGTCGCTCAGGCAGACAAGGTGTAAGATAATCTTAGGCCGGTAGGTTTGTAGACAGTAGTAGATAAACTATTGGAAGGAGTACTAAGAGATCGGATGTATAAGTATTCAGATAGACAGGGACCTATTAGGGCGAGTCGACACAACTCTGTGCGTAGCAGGTCATGTTTATCAAATCTATTAATGTTTCGAGGTGGTTAGAAGGAAAGCAACAGACGGAAATCAGTAGATGTTCTCTGCGTGGACTTCAGTAAGGCCTTTGACAGGGTCCCGCATCGTGGGTTAGTTAAGAAGATACAGAAAGGAACAGAAAGGATACAGAAAGTACAGAAAGGAAGGTTGAATAGGAAAGGACTTTATTCCCTGGAGAGGGGAAGAATGTGGGGAGACTGGATAGAGGTATATAAAATAATTTTGGCAACAGAGGATTAATGAAATCAGGCTTCTCCACTGAGGTTAGAGGAGAAAAAAAACAAGAGGAGATGGGTTAAGGGTGAAGGGGGAAAAGATTGAAATGAACATGGGGGGGGGGAGCTTCATCATACAGAGAGTGGTGAAAGTGTGGAATGAGCTGCCAGATGAAGTGGTAAATGCAGGCTCACTTTTAAAATATAAGAAGAACTTGAACAGCTACACGGATGAGAGGTGTATGGAGGGATATGGTCTGGGTGCTGGTCAATGGGACAAGGCAGAAAAATGGTACGGCAGAGCCAGGAGAGGCCAAAAGTCCTATTTCTATGGTGCAACGTTCTGTGATGTGCAAGTTGTAGATTGCGCATGTATATTACACACACACACACACACACACACACACACACACACACACACACACACACACAAACACACACACACACACACACACACACACACACACACACACACACACACACACACACACACACACACACACACCCCTTGATGTTGCGACTGATGCCTTATGTACTGGGGAGCGGCACAGCAGAGGCTGCACCCATTGTGACCAGTCTTGCAGACCATTCCTGTCTAACTTAGTTCCTCATTTCCTTTGCTGATCGTCACCCTCCGGGCGAGAACGGTTGTTAGGTTGGGAGTGAAGTATTTGATAGTGGTGTGACTAGAGGTCCAAATGTTCTCGCAGAATAGTCCTGGCTAGCAGCACGCATTCCATAGAAACTGCACACATCGGTCATTACCTGCTGGTGCTAGAGCCAGGGATGGTCCATGTTGCAATTGCATTCGTTTGCTCTGTAGCAGAGTTTAACACCTCACATTCTGCTAATAATAGGTATGTCAGAAAGACGAAACTGCGATCATTACTTCCTCATAGGTTCTTCAGAAGTTCAATTGTACCACAAATACTCTCAAAATAGAGCAGTTCCTTCTCCATCCATCACTCCCCAACACACCACAGGCCAGTTCATGGTGAAATACATGCTGAATGTTTTACAGGTCCATGTTAGTAACAGTTTGTTTATCCATCAGGACTGACGGTTTTAATACTCACCTCACTGTAGACATTCTCAACAGACTTTCAAGCATTGAATCAGTTTCTCAGGGATATAGTAATTACTAAAACATAGGACACACACCAATCACCCAGCAAGTTTCCTGCAACTCGGTTTGTTTCCCATGTTTCGATCAGTATATAGAGGCACCGACGAGAGAGGATACAATATTAGATCTCCTATTAGGAAACGAGTTAGGACAGGCGACGCAAGTGTGTGTGGAGGAGCATTTTGTTTCCAGGGATCATAACACCATTAGTTTCAACTTGATCATGGATGACGATGAACCTGGTTCTTGGTTTGAGGTTGGAAACTGGAAAAAGGCCAATTCTGAAGAAATGAGGAAGTATATAAAAACGTGGATTTGGACAGGTTGTTCTTTGGCATGGATGTCGTTCATATGTATGAGTCTTGAAAGGAGAAGTTTTGAGAGTACAGAGTCCTTATGTCCCAGTCAGGATTAAAGGCAAAGTGAATAAGGATAAGGAACTTTGGTTCTCTCGGGATGTTGGAACTCTGATGGAGAAGAAGAGGGAGACGAATAACGTGTTTAGAAAACAGGGAGCAAATAAGGTATTTGAGGAGTATAAAAAAGTCCAAAAATACTTGGGAAAGAAGTCAGGAGGGCTGAAGGGAGACATGAGGTAGCTGAGGCAGTCGGGCCGGTAGGTTTGTAGTCAGTAGTGGATCATCTATTGGAATGAGCACTAAGAGACAGGATCTATTCGTATTCATATAGACAGCGACTTGTTACAGAGAGTCAACACGGCTCGTGAGTAGGAAGTCTTGTTTAACTAATCTATTAGCTTCTCGTGGTGGTTAGAAGTAAAGTGGATGAAGGGGTGGCAGTGAATATTGTCTACGTGGACTTTGACAAGGTCCCCCATGAGAAGTTAGTTAGGAAGATACAGACGCTGGGGACACATGGTGATGGTGTGAATTGCATTAGCCATTGGCTCAATGGGAGAAGTCAGAGAGTGGTAGTGGAGGACTGCTTCTCTGAGTGGAGGCCTGTGACTAGTGGTCTGCCACAGAGATCAGTGTAGGGACCATTGTTATTTGTTATCCAAATCAATGATCCGCATGATAATGTGGTAAATTGGATCCGCAAATTTGCTGATGATACAAAGATTGGAGCTGTAGTGGAGAGTGAGGAAGGTTTTGAACGCTTGCAGAGGGATCTGGACGAGCTGCAAAAATGGGCTGAGAAATGGCAGATTGAGTTTACTGCAGGCAGGTGTGAGGTATTGCACTTTGGAAGGAAACACCAATGTAGAACATGCAAGGTAAATGGGAGGGCCCTGAGCAGTGCGGTAGAACAGAGGGATCCAGAAACACAGAAACAAAGTTCCCTAAAAGTGGCGTCACTGGTAGATAGAGTAGCATAGGAAGCTTTTGGTACATTGTCCTTTATTAATCAAACACACACACACACACACACACACACACACACACACACACACACACACTCACACACACACACACACACACACACACACACACACACACACTCTCACACACACACACACACACACACACACACACACACACACACACACACACACACACACACACACACACACACACACACACACACACACACTGCGATTGAAGCCTGTACTGGGGAGCTGCACAGCAGAGGCCGCACACACTGTGACTACTTCTGCACCTATTGTCTATTGTCTATTATGTTCGGGATTGGTCATTTGGTTGACGTGTGAATGGTGGTCCGAATGTTCCCGCAGAATAGTCCTGGCGAGTAACCGTGCTGCATTCTATAGACACAGCACACATCGGCCATTCCCTGCTGGTGCTGTAGGAAGGGAAGGTGCATGTTGCAGTTGCATTCGTTTGCAATGCAGCAGTGTCCAAAGCTACACTGGCTGCTAATAATAGAAAACAGAATGGGAAGTTGTGGAAATCACTTCCTCCTCTTTTGACAGCAATTCAAATTCAACGGTCAAAGCCACTCAGTATCTTCTCTTTAGAACATAGACCATAGAACTTAGAGTAGTGCAGCACATTGCTGGCACTTCGGCCCACAACGTTTGGCCGACCCTTAAACCTTGCCCCCCCCATATAAACACTCCCACATCTTAAATTCCTCCAGATACCTGTTTAACAGTCGCTTAAACTTCACCAATGTATCTGCCTCCACCACTGAATCAGGCATTGCGTTCCACGCACTAACCACTCTCTGAGTGAAAAACATTCCTCTAATACCCCCCTTGAATTTCCCAACTTTTCCTTAAACACTCTGTCATGTCTCCTCTCCTCCTCGTCGTCCTTCTCTCCAAAGAGCAAATAACTAGCACCACAAATCTCTGATCATTATCCATACTCTCTAAACCAGACCGCACACTGGTAAATCTCTTCTGTACCCTTTCCAATGCTTCCACATCCTTCCTATGGAGAGGTGAACAGAACTGGATACAATACTCCAAGGGTGGCCTAACTAGAGTTTTATAGAGCTGCATCATTACCCCGACTCTATCCCTCGACTTATGAAAGGTAACACCCATAAGCTTTCTAAACTACCCTATCTACCTGTGAGGCAACTTTCAGGGATCTGTGGACATGTACCCCCAGATCCCTCCGCTCCTCCACACTTCCAAGTCTTCTGCCGTTTACTGTTTACTCTGCCTTGGAGTTTGTCCTTCCAAAATGTACCACCTCACACTTCTCCGGGTTGAACTGCATCTGCCAGTTCTCAGCCCAGTTCTGCATCCTATCAATGTCTCTCTGCAATTTTCGACAATCCTCAACACTATCTACAACACCAGCAATCTTTGTGTCGTCTGAAAACTTACCAACCCGCCCTTCTACCCCCATATCGAAGTCATTAATAAAAATCACGAAAATTAGAGGTCCCAGAACCGATCCTTGTTGGACACCAGAATAGCAACCTCACTCATATTGTCCTTACCATCATCAAGTTCCCTCTCATTGGTGAATACCGAAGAGAAATATTCATTCAGGACCTGGTTGAGGAAATAATCATTGATGCCCTTTATCTCTAATCGGCCCGATCGTCACTCCTGTCGACCTTTTGATCTTCATATAATTGAAGAATACCTTGGGGTTTTCCTCTTCCCTACTCGCCATGGCCTTCTCATGCCCACTTCTTGCTCTCCTCAGCCACGACATCCGGCTGCTCACCCTCCCTCATGAGAATACTGAGAACTCGATCCGAGATGTCGCTGACCCTGGCACCAGAGAGACAACAGACCTTCCGGGATGCTCGATCTCTTCCACAGAACCTCCCAACTGTGCCCCTAACTATCGAACCCCCTTTCACTACTGCTCTCCTCCTTTCCCTCCTTCCCTTCTGAGCTGAGGGTCCAGTCTCGCTGCCAGGGACGCAACCACTGCAACCTGAGCCAAATAGGTCGTTCCCACCAACAGTCAGGAGACGGAAGGAAAACAGAGTGAATGTGCAGAGCACACCTGCGGCCGTTCCCATCAATAATAAGGATGCCGTTTTGGATACTGTTGGTGGGGACGACCTATTAAGGTCAGGTTGCAGTGGTTGCGTCCCTGACAGCTCAGAAGGGAAGGAAGGAAAAGAGGAGAGCAGTAGTGATAGGGGTTCGATAGTTAAGGGGCACAGATAGGAGGTTTTGTGGAAGAGATCGAGCATCCCGGATGATTCAAGGTCCTCAGTGATTAATTAGAGTGCTCTGCTCATTCACTCCATTATCCTTCCGTCTCCTGACAGTCACCCAGCTACCTGCCTCCTGACTTATAGGGGTGACTATCTCCCTGTAACTATTGTTTACTTCTGCCTCTGCCTCACGAATGATCCGAAGTTCAGCCAGCCCCAGCTCCAGTTCCCTAACACGGTTTGTCAGAAGCTGCAGCTGGATGCACCTTTTACAGGTGTAGTCATCAGAGACAATAGTGCTCGCCCTGACTTCCCACATACTGCAATCGGAGCAACCGGCTGTCCGAACTGCTGCCTTCATTACCTACTCCTCAGTTAATTAAAGTTATTAAAGGAGCGTTCCCGGCCTTATCTCACCGATCAAGTTCGTCCTCAGCCTCTGCTTACCGAAGCCTCTCGAGCCAAAGCCTTCCTAGTCTATCTCCCACTACTCCGCCGCCCTCTACTACGTCGCCTGCTCCGTTAACATGCGGAGAGGAGAGCATATCCCAGACTGTGATAATGAGAAGGGAGCATATTCCGGATGATGGTAATGAGACAAGAGCATATCTGGGACGGTAATAATCAGAAGAGAGCATATCCCAGTCTGTAATAATGAGAAGGGAGCAATCTTTCCCGATCCTCGTCATTGTGGGCTTCACACCAGACGGTGATGGAAAGAGTCAGAATACTCCCCACCTTGCAGTTCCAGACACTTCCCAGTCTTTGATGACAAACCAGTGCCAAATCTCTTCGATCACCTAATCCAGATAACCCCAATAGGCGGAACGCTGGCCATGTCCATACCGCGAGAACCAAATGTCTGGACCGCGCCGGCCCATTGTCACTTCCGTGAACACACCTGTCATAACATGTCAATAAAGCACGCGCTGCTCTAAGTTACTTTAACCTCATCCGGCACCGTACACTGGACCTACCCCCTGTGGAGCCCGCGACCTACTGCGCGCTCTCTACGTCCCTCACGGGGGAAAGTTCCACTTTCCACGTCTGCGGGACCATTGCGAGAAGAACGAAATGGGGAAGACCCAGTGATGAAGTACATCATGAAGAGCCTGTCAGAAAACTTCAGGGAACGATTTGAAATCTCCCCTAATCTCTAAGGTGACATCTTCCTCTCCCAAGACCGCCGTTCTCCGTTTCGGCTGACAGCCGGTGGACTGCAGACGCCAAAAGGCTGGCGCCTTCCGTAGATGTGGCAACTCTTCGGATGGAGGTCTTGGAAATGAGAACTTCTGATTCGCTCAAACCACACCTCAGTGACTTTTGGATCAATGTGGTTCCCTAAGCTCAATTCAAAACCACGAGAGCTATTGAAATGCTTCAATTCACACTGTTCCGCTCCACGTACATAAGTGATTCATCGTTTTCTTCAATGAACTCCATGAAGAATCAGGACAGAAACAGACTCTCCAATGCACATCTCGGCCAGAGCCTCAGGATTGCGACAACAGAATACCGGCCCGACATCAGAAGGGTTGCCTCATCCCGTCGATGTCACTTCTGTCGCTGACTGGTGACTGAATCAATTTAATGTTGTGCACTTGTCAATCTTATTGTGGTATAATATTATGACAACAATAATACTGATAATTCCATTTATAGCTACGACTCATACTTCAAATGCTACATAGCTTAATTAAAAAGAACATATAGTTTAAATGAAAGAACAGAAACGGTGGGAAAGGCAATACGACTAAAAATGTTTGTGTGGAAGAGAGGTGGTGTAGATTTCCAAACTAACTCTGTGTGTGTGTGTGTGTGTGTGTGTGTGTGTGTGTGTGTGTGTGTGTGTGTGTGTGTGTGTGTGTGTGTGTAAAATATGCATACGTGCCGCAGAACCACAGAACATTACAGCACAGAAACAGGCCTTCTGGTCCTTCCTGGCTCTGCCGTACCATTTCTCTGCCATGTCCCACTGACCTGCACCCGGCCCATATCCTTCCATACACCTCTCATCCATGTAGCTGTCCCAGATGAGTTCTCATTGTGGCAGCTCACAGTTGTGATAGCTAGAGTCATAATTAAATGGCTGGTTTTGAACTTACTTTTTTTTCAAGAGTGCATTTTTGTCTACTACTACCACTATTACTATTACTAATATTACTAACACTATTACTTCCACTAACACTACTACTACTACCACTAATAATAATAATAATAATAATAATAATAATAATAATAATAATAATAATAATAATAATAATAATAATAATAATAATAATAATAATAATAATAATAATAATAATAGTGTTAGCAGCAACAGCAACATCTGCTCATAAAACAACTTACTGGTGCAGGGAAAATAAAACCCGGAAGTTTTGGCCCTTGGCTTGACATGCTTGACATAATTTGGCCCTTGCAGAAAACTAATTCGGGAACCCTAACCTAATAGAATCCAGCCGCTGACGTGCGGTGACAACACTCAACCATTCTATCTACTTCAGAGGAGTGTAGTTTTGAGGAAAGTGCCACGTCAGCTGTAAAGCATGGCAGCAGAGTATCGAAGGCCGAATAGCCTTCTGTTCCTTCAGCGCTTTATTCCGTTTATTCGCTTGTTTCTCGCTCTGCAATCAAACAACTCCGAGTTCTCACCTAACACACTCTCAACATCTGGCACGGAGACCAGGAAATGAGGCTCACTCTCCTAATGTAACAGAGACAGGCGCCGCTCTCTCGGGATCGCGTGGATGACGTTCACGTTACTCTCTCTCTTTCTCTTCATGTCGGTGGGTGAGAGAAACTCTCTTTGAGACCATTATCGGATTCCACACAGCAGCAGATAGTTGTAGAACAGCACACAGGATTTGATGTCGATTTCAGCAAATTACAGACTCTCTGATCCAATCAGCGCTGCCGCTTGTGACGTCAGAATCCAGATATCTGCCCCGCAAACCAGGAAGTGCGGCTCAGTCTCCGAGTGTAACAGAGATCGGCGCTGCTCTCTCGGGATGTCGGGACTGGCCTTCGCAGCTCTCGTTCTTTGTCTCCACATAACGGCGGGTGAGGGTCACTCTCTCGAACAGTCAGCGGTCAGATAATCAACAGAACGGCGGGTGGTTAGAGGATAGAAGGTCAGGTTAGCAGAGACGATCTCACTGATCTAAGTACAGTTCTGAGCTATCTGTGCTGATTGAGCGAAGTGCAGTTCTCGATTCCATCCGCTTCTGTCGCTTTTCCCTCACACGATTTTATCTTTTTCAGGTGAGTCTCAGCATTTTACCATTCTCGCTGAGCACAGCGAGATAAATGTCACCATCGGGAGAGATGCGCTCTTTTCAGTGCGGCCGTCGGGCAATGTCAGCAGTGGAAGCTGGAATTTCAATGGGAGAACACTCGTCCAGTGGATCGGCCAAACCTTGACCATTGACAATGTCTACAGATCTCGGGCTGAGTTATTCACCTCCAACGGGTCGCTTCTGCTGAAGTCGGTGAACGTGTCGGACAGCGGGGAATACCGTGTGAATATGTTTCCAATTAGTGGCTCCCAAACCTCAGCGACCGTCACTCTGCGTGTCACTGGTAAGTGAGACAGAGTCATGCGATCTCGGACTATAACTTTCATTTTATTCCTGTGGTGAAAGAATACAATACAACCTTTATGGTGGTCGCAGAACCTGGACTCCAGTGAACTCTGCCAGACCTGCTCTCGGACTGTTCAGATCTCACTGTTGTGCGTGGCTGTGTGTCGCCGTTTCTGTCTGCAGGCTGCTCGCACCTGTGTCTGCCGGATTCAGTTCCGTCTTCAAGGCTATCAAGTAATCATTTTTTGCTGTATTTTGCTCTATTTTTGCAAACGGACTGTTTCTTAAGTCAGCTGGAAATGAGTAATTCTAAGTCATCTACCTCAAAGTTTAACGACGCTATCCTCCCCAGTGCCGTCCACATGTCTAAGTCAGTATAGAAAAATAGAAACATTGAAAACATACAGCACAACACAGGCCCTTCGGCCCACAAGGTTGTACCGAACATGGCCCTGCCTTAGAAATTATTAGGCTTACATATAACCTCCATTTTTCTAAGCTCCACGTACCTATCGAAAAGTCTCTTTAAAGCCCCTATCGTATCCGCCTCCACCACCGTTGCCGGCAGCTCATTCCACGCACTCACCACTCTCTGAGTAAGAAACTTACCCCTGACATTTCCTCTGTACCTACTCCCCAGCACTTTAAATCTGTTTCCTCTTGTGGCAACCAATTCAGCCCTGGGAAAATGCCTCTGACTATCCACATACTCAATACCTCTCATCATCTTGTACACCTCTATCAGGTCACCAGTCATGCTCCGTCCCTCCAAGGAGAAAAGGCCGAGTTCATTGTATCTGCTTTCATTAGGCATGCTCCCTAATCCAGGCAACAACATTGTAAATCTCCTCCGCACCCTTTCTATGGCTTCCACATCCTTCCTACAGTGAGGCGACCAGAATATTGACAGCTTTCTGTGGTTTTATCTCTAATCTGTGCATCTGTAGTAGTTTGCTTTAAGCAGAATATATCTCCTTGGAGCCAACATTTCAGCGCAGTACGTTACATGTGATCCATGATCTGTGGTATTTTTACAGAAGCCGTATCCAGGCCCAACACCACATCGAATGGCGCGGACTCGGTAGAACACAATCACACAGTTAGTTTGGATTGCACGGCAAGACCGGGACATGCTTCCTATCCGTGGCTAATGAAAAGCAGGACAGTTAGCTCTGACGTTCCGATTACCGTGAGCACCACATCGACTGAACGTTTACCGCCATTATCACTATATTAGCCCGAGTGTCCAACACTGATTATATTGTAAATGGAGAAAATACAACAATAAGAGAATGATGTGCAAAAGGACTTGTCAGTCCTTGTGTAGGATTGCCTAAAGGATAATTTAGAGGTTGAAACTGTTCTGAGGAAGGGAAAAGCGACATGAGGACAAGAGGACAAGAATATAAAAGTCAGCTTATCATATTGAAAATTTATGAAGCATTGGTAAGGGCTCATTTTAGTATTGTGAACAGATAAGAAAGAATGTATTGTATTTGGAGAGGGTTCAAAGGGCGTTCACGGAAATGATTCCGAGATTGAAAGACTTGTCATATTATGAGCCTGAATAAAGAAGGGTGAAGGGTGACATCATTGAAAACAGTCGAATGGTGAAAGGCCTTAATAGAGTGGATGTTGAGAAGAAGTTTCCCTTGGTGGGAGAGTCAAAGATCAGCGGACACTTATAGAGTGGATGTGGAGAGGATGTTTCCTGTAGTGGGGGAGTCGAGCACCGGTGGACACAGATAGAGTGGATGGGGAGAGGATGTTTCATACAGTGGGGGAGTCTAGGAGCAGTGGACACCGATCGAGTGGATGTGGAGAGGATGTTTCCTATAGTGGGGAAGTCTAGGACCACAGGACACAGATAGATTGGATGTGGAAAGGGTGTTTCCTATATTAGGGGAGTCTAGGACCAGAGGACACTGATGGAGTAGATGCGGGCAGGATGTTCCCTATAGTGGGGGAGTCTAGGACCAGATCACACCGATAGAGTGGGTGTGGAGAGGATGTTTCCTATAGTGGGGAAGTCTAGGACCACAGGACACAGAGGACACAGATAGATTGGATGTGGAAAGGGTGTTTCCTATATTAGGGGAGTCTAGGACCAGAGGACACTGATGGAGTAGATGCGGGCAGGATGTTCCCTATAGTGGGGGAGTCTAAGACCAGATCACACAGATAGAGTGGGTGTGGAGAGGATGTTTCCTATAGTCGGAGAGTTTAGGTCCAGAGGACACAGATAGAGTGGGTGTGGAGAGGATGTTTTCTATAGCGGGGGAGTCTAGTAACAGAGGACACAGATAGAGTGGGTGCGGAGAGGATGCTTCCTATAGTGGGGGAGTCTAGGTCCAGAGGACATAAATAGAGTGGGTGCGGAGAGGATGCTTCCTATAGTGGGGGAGTCTAGGTCCAGAGGACATAGATAGAGTGGATGCGGAGAGGATAACTCCTGTGGTGGGAAAGCCAAGGACAAGATGACATAGCTAAAAATAGTGAGTCTTTCTTTTAGAAGTGAGCTGCAAAGTTATCGGAAGAGATGGTGAATCCGTGCAAATGTTTGCCACAAGCAGCGGTAGAGACCATGACTTTATGCATATTTGACCCATATGTTTGTTAGATTCTTGATTGGTCAGGTCAGCAAAGGATACAGGGGAGGGCAGGAGCGTCGGTCTCAGAGGAAAATCGGATCAGCCATGATGAAATGGCGGCGTAGGTGCGATAAACAACATGGCCGAAATCTGCCCCTAAACTTTCCGATCCTATGGTATTATGGAATCCAAATCAGGTTTACTATCACCAGCATAGGTCGTAAAATTACTTGTTTTTTTATGGCAGCGTGCAGTGCATTTCGCAATAATAAAACTAATATTTTCACATTAAAAACATTTGGCCATCTGACCTGTGGATGACAGCTCTCACATCAGGACATATATGTCCCGGATGTGATGTCATCGCAGATCTGATGTCCGATTCCTCTGAACATGTTTAGCAGAACAGTCTGCATCACAGTTTGTTCAGGTGACCAAGCATCTTCTGCTGGAAGAATTATATTTCAATGCCCATTTCCTGCCTTTCTGGTGCGAATATTGGAAGCGGGTATCGTTAGCGGTTAAAGGGTTTCTCTGATTTAACACTGATGCAATCGCCTTGTGGCGTAATGTGGATCTGTTGTAATGTCCTTGATTAAATTGTGCAAACGAATTGAGCTGTTTGTATCCCTCAGCATGGAACTTGACGTGTTTGTCAACCTAACAAGAAAATCCAGTCTCGCAACAAAAAATAAACCTTGTATTAGGTGTGCTTTGATGAAAAGGCTGTGAAGATGTCAGTGCTCTCAGCGTTAAAACAGAGATGTTGTGTTTGTTTATTCTTTATGAGCAGCTGGTGTGGTGCAGTCTCCTATCGAGTAAGGGATCCTCGCTGATTGTTAAGCTCGGTTAGGCTTGCAATGCACGGTCACAGATATTGTCTGACAGGTCGTTACCTGCTGATGGGCATGACGAGTGTAATTGTCTCCATAGCACCAATGCTGACACTGAAGTTTGTTTCCTTGCTGGGAATGAAAGAATGTGACCGAGTTCAGAGCAGAGCGGGTGTGTCTGGAATTCCCATCATGCTCCCTGTGTTTATGTAATTGACCCTTGGCTCAGTTAAACTGTCAATATTTCCTCCTTCTGTACTCCACTGTGAAACCCTCTTCAGGTTGTTCATGAATTGTGGGCCTTGACTGAGTCAGGGATACTGATCACGTAAACAGACTCTGCCGCCCACCCGCTCCCTGATGACGCCACAGCTTCTTCATTTTTTGTCCCAGTTTCGTCTATTTGGGCAATAACCCTACAAGCCCCTCCCACCTATGTCGTCTCCCAAATGCCTCTTAGCTATTGTAATGCTTCAACTTCTTTGGCAGTTCACCCCAGAGGCATGCACCCATCGGTGCAAATAAATGGCCTCTTAGTACTCCTTGGAATATCTTACTTCTCTCTGATCCCTGCAGGTTTAGACTCCGAATCCCATCGGAAAGAATACAACAGTCTACGGTATCCCGAGAATTCATCTGTCACTCCGGATTAGCTTGCGTTCGAATGGAATATCCTCGAGAATCTCTTCTTCCCTGTCTCCAGGTTGACATGTGTCTACGCTGTTGTAACTGTACCACTTCTTCTGGCAGCTCATTCCAGAATCAGGTGTAAAGAAATCCTCCATTATTTCTCCTTGCAATATCCTCCCTCTTCGTTTGTATCTGTGCCCTCTCGATTTAGAATCCAAACCCGTCCCAGAGATTACAGCTGTCTGCCATATCCTGCGCATTCATGGGTCATTCCGTATTCGCCTATATTCGAATATAATAAATACTTCTCTTGGCCAACCTTTCCCTGTAATTGATGCTTTTATTCTCGGCAATATCCTGGAAAATCTCTTCTTCTCTGTCTCCAGGTTGACAATGCCTTCTCAATAACATGGTAGCCACACTTGCTGACAATTCTCCACTGAGCCATAATGTCCCGACTCCTAGAAATCCAGCGTGCTAAACTTCCTCCTCACCACCCTGCCTGAATGTGCGCCCGAACTCTGCAAAGAATCTCCTATCCCCCCGTGCCAATGTCCAAAATACATCCCCTCATGTTAGTATATTTTGATCCCAATTTGTAATTCCTCGGATCGCCTCCCAGTCAGATCAAATCTCTCTGTCAATCAATCAATCAAACCCGATGCACTCGAAACAAGACCTCCTAATTTCGTGTCGTCACTAAACTTACTAATTGAGCCATTTACACTCACATCCGTGTGATTCAGATAAAGAAGGAATGACAGAGATCCCAACTGATCCTGTGGCATCCCACTGGTTAGAGGCTTCTTGTCGGAGAATGGACCTCAGTCATCGCCCCCTATCACTGAGCCAATTCTGAGTCAAACTCTCTCATTGCCATGAATCTCAGAATGTCTAAACTTTCGGAACAGTCTACCGTGCGGGAGTTTGTCAATGACCTTATTCAACTTCACTGAGTTAACTTCATACCTCGCCTTCGTTACCAATACCAAAATAAAAACAAACTACAAAAGATTCGAATCGGATTCAGACCCACAAGAACAATCATGATAATTATTATAAATGATTATGACCTCATCCAGGTCATTAAAAAAATCAAAAAGAGCAGGATTCTCTGCTCCGTTTCTTGAACAAGGGAACAACACCCTCAACCCATCAATCCTTCCGGAACCTCTCCTCATTGATAATGCAAAGATCGTCGCCGGAGGCTCAGCAATCTCCTCCCCATCGCCGCCCAGAGTCGACGAGACTGCATCCCGTCTGGTCACGGCAACTTATCCAGCTTGATGCTTTCCAAAAGCTCCAGCACATCCTCTTCCTGAATATCTACACGCTTCATGCGTAGTGGAGTAAACGATGGAAGTAGGTAATGCTGGCGGTGCATTGCCGAGCCTTATGAGAATCTGCTTTATTATCCTCACTTAAATCGTGCAAATGAGTTGTGCATTTGTTTTAGATGTTCCGGGAAATCTACGTCTCTCAGCCCAGATCTTGCGGCGTCTAGATCAGTGTCAAATGAGATTTCATTTTTCTTGGAAACCGGTTCCTGAATTACAGTGGTATGTTAACGGCTCACATTTTATTAACAAAACGAACAACGGGACAATTTGTTTTATGGGAAGGATGTAATAGAGAAATAGCCGTCATTTAAAGGTGAAATTTTGAGGGTACAGAATCTTTATGATCCTGTTAGGTTGAAAGGAGCGGTTAAACGTTTGAGAGAGACATGGTTTTCAAGGGATATTGGAAACATGGTTAGGAAAAATAGAGATACCTACAATAAATATAAGCAGCATGGAGTAAATGAGGTGCTCGTGGGATATAAAGAATGTAAGAAGAATCTTCAGAAAGAAATTAGGAAAGCTAAAAAAGGTACGAGGTTGCTATCCAAGTAAGGGGAAAATAAATCCGAAGGGTTTCTACAGTTATATTAATAGCAAAAGGATAGTGAGGGATAAATTGGTCCCTTAGAGAATCAGAGTGAACAGCTACAGGTGGAACCGAAAGAGTTGGGGGAGATTCAGAACAATCTATTTTCTTCAGTATTCACTATGGAGAAGGATATTGAATTGTGTAAGGTAAGAGAAACATGTAGGGAAGCTTTGGAAACAATGACGATTATAGAGGAGGAAGTACTGGCGCTTTTAAAGAATATAAAAGTGGATAAATCTCGGGGTCCTGACAGGATATTCCCTAGAACCTTGAGGGAAGTTGGTGTAGAAATAGCAGGGGCTCTGACAGAAATATTTCAAATGTCATTAGAAATGGGGATGGTGCCGGAGGATTGACATATTGCTCATGTGGTTCCATTGTTTAAAAAGGTTTCTAAGAGCAAACCTAGCAATTATAGACCTGTCAGTTTGACGTCAGTGGTGGGTTAATTAATGGAAAGTGTTCTTAGATGTGGTATATATAATTACCTGGATATACAGGATCTGATTATGAACAGTCAACATGGATTTGTGCGTGTAAGGTCATGTTTGACACATCCTATTGAGTTTTTTGAAGAAGGTACGAGGAAAGTTGACGAGGGTAAAGCAGCGGATGTTGTCTGTATGGACTTCAGTAAGACCTTTGGCAAAGTTCCGCATGGAAGATTAGTTAGGAAGGTTCGATCGTTAGATATTAATATTGAAATAGTAAAACTGGATTCAACAATGGCTGGATAGGAGATTGCGGAGAGTAGTGGTGGATAACAGTTTGTCAGGTTAGAGGTCGGTGATTGGTGGTGTGCCTGAGGGATCTGTATTGGGTCCAATGTTGTTTGTCATATTCATTAATGATCTGAATGATGGGGTGGTAAATTGGATTTGTAAGAATGAAAATGATGCTAATGTAGGTGACGTTTTGGACAATGAAGTGTGTTTTCCAAGCTTTCTGAGAGATTTAGGGCAGTTAGAATAGGGGGCTGAACGATGGCAGATTGAGATTAATGCTGATAAGTGTGAGGTGCTACATTTTGTTAGGAATAATCCAAATAGGACAAACATGGTAAATAGTAGGGCATAAAGAATACAGTAGAACTGAGTGATCTAGGAATAATGGTGCATAGTTCCCTGAAGGCGGAATCTCATGTGGATAGGGTGGTGACGAAAGCTTTTGGTATGCTGGCCTTATAAATCACAGCACTGAGTATAGGAATTGGGATGTAATGTTAAAATTGTACAAGGCATTGGTAAGGTCGAATTTGGAATATTTTGTACAGTTCTGGTCACCGAATTATAGGAAACATGTCAACAAAATAGAGAGCGTACAGAGAAGATTTACTAGAATGTTACCTGGGTTTCAGCACCTAAGTTACAGGGAAAGGTTGAATAAGTTAAGTCTTTATTCTTTGGAGAGTAGAAGGTTGAGGGAGGACTTGATAGAGATATTTAAAATTATGAGGGGGATAGATAGAGGTGACGTGGTCTCGTTTTTACCGGGCACCAAACCAGCGGTTATGGTCGAAATGACAATAAAAAGTGACTTGACTTGACTTGACTTGACTTGAACCTGGCGGTTATCCTTTGGTGTATCCTGCTCAAGGCCCGCCAAACCAATTTGCAGCTCTGCATTTTCTTCTGCATTTTCTCTCCATCTAAATAATGGTCTGCCCGTTTATTTGCTCACCAAAGTGCATGACCAGACAATTTCCAACATAGTATTTTATTTGCTACTTCTTTGCCTATTCCCCTAAACTATCTAAGTCTCTCTGAAGACTCGCTGTTTCCTCAACGCTATTTCTCCTCCACCTATCTTTGTATCATCGGCAAATATAGCCACAAATCCATTAATCCTGTAGTCCAAACCTTTGACATACATGGTAAAAAGCAGCGGTTTGTGTTCAATGGAGAGATGCAGCCTGTGATGGGTGTCAATATTGTTCAGACGATATGAGTCCCAGTGCAGAGCGAGTAAGACTGCAGCCGTTCTCGTTCCACTGCTGAGAAAAGAAAAGTGCAAAGGATGTTGATTGATTGTTCCTTCTCCTGCTCGCCATCTCAGCCCTGGGAAAAGGCCTCTGACTATCCACACGATCAATACCTCTCATCATCTTTTACACGTCTATCAGGTCACCACCCATCCCCTGTCGCTCCAAGGAGAAAAGGCCGAGTACACAGAATCTATTCTCATAAGGCAAGCTCCCCAATCCAGGCAACATCCTCGTAAATCTCCTCTGCACCCTTTCTATGGTGTCCACGTTCTTCCTGTAGTGAGGAGACCAGGAATGAGCGCCACACTCCGAGTGGGGTCTCTCCAGGTTCCTTTCTAGGTGCAACAGTACAATCAGCTCGAAAACTAAATCCGACGGTTGATGAAGGCCAGTACACCGTACGCCTTCTCAACCACAGAGTCAACCTGAGTAGTGGCTTTGACTGTTCTTTGGACTCGGACCCCAAAATCCCTCTGATCAACCATACTACCAAGATTCTTGCCATTAATATCTGTATTCTGCCTACCTAAATGAACGACCACACACTTATCTGGGTTGAACTCTCACATCTCAGCCTCGTTTTGCATCCAATCAGTGTCCTGCTGTAAACTCTGACAGCCCTCCACACTATCCACAACAACCCAGTCTTTCTGTCATCAACAAATTTGCGAACCCGTCCATACGGTATACATCTACGGCTCTACCTTCATCAATGTGTTTCGTCACATCTTCAAAAAAATCCATCAGGCTGATAAGACTCACTGGACTATAATTTCCTGGGCTATCCATACTCCCTTTCTTGAATACGAGAGCAACAACCGCAACACTCCAATCCTCGAGAAACTCTCCCGTCCTCATTGATGACGCAAACATTACCGCTAGAGGCTCAGCAATCTCCTCCCTCGCCTCCCACGGTTTCCTGGGATGCAACCCTTCCGGTCCAGGTGACCTATCCAACTTAATGATTTCTAACATCTCCAGTACATCCTATTCCCTAACATCTATCGGCAAAGGGTTTTCAGTCCGCTGCAGGTCGTCCCTACAATCGCCAAAATCTTTAACCGTAGAGAATAGGGAAGCAAAGTTTTCATTAAGTACCTCTTCCGATCCCATACACCCTTTTGTACTGTCTCACTTGATTGGGCCCATTCTTTCACGTCTTATCCTCTTGCTCTTCACATAGTTGTAGAATGCCTCGGGGTTTTCCTTAATCCTGTCTGGCATGGCCTTCTCATGGCCGTTTCCGGCTCTCCTAATTTATTCTTAAACTCCTTCCTGCTTATCTGACAGGTTTCTAGATCTTTATCAATACCCTGTTTTTTGAACCATTCGTAAGCTCTTTTTTCCTTCTTCACTCTATTTACAACGGCCTTTGTGCACCAGGGTTCCTGTACCGTGTATGCTTCTACTTCCCACTGGTCGCGATGAATGGAACACAGTTAGCCAACCTCCAAACTTCGCAATTTTCCCCGAATCCTGTAACGTCCATCTCAAAACATCATGTCCATCAGATTGAATAACTTATAAATGTTTACTTATTATGGAATGATAAATGTTTGATTTCATTTTCAGATTCGTAACGGAATTCATAAACCTGCAGATTCTATTCTTGTGTCGTGCACTAACCAATCCCCTCTGTTTTAACAGGACCTGTTTCCAATGTCACTGTTACATCTAATGCCACCAGACTGATTGAGTACAGCGACACCGTCAGACTAACCTGCTCTGCAAGAGGCACGGATGTCTCTTACCTGTGGCTTGAGGAGAACAGCGTGATCATTTCCGGTGGCAGGTTTGAGCTGAGTGCCGATCACAGCACACTCACTGTTTCTGGAGTGCGACGGACAGACGGAAATTTCACCTGTAGAGCAAGCAACGTGATTAACGAAATCACGAGCGCTCCGTTTTCTCTTAATGTCAACTGTAAGTGTCCCGAGACTCCGGTAGTTACCTGTTATATCACAGCTAAATTTCAAATCCGTGTCTTATTACGGCGACGGTTAAGCTAACACTATGTCGGTTCAAATCTGTACTTCAGGTAAATGAAACGTGCAGGATAGCCTGGTCTATCCTGCATGAGTCTTCACACAAAACAACGCGTTTTGAACAAGTCCGATGGCCACGGCTCAAAGGCAATGGTGATGTCCATTAAATTTGGATTTGACTCTGCTGAGCTTTGTGTGTCACTTCAGTTCTATTCATTCATATCGAAATCATCTCTGCAAAATTCTAATTCTGGTTTGTGTTTTTTCTCAACACAATGGAAGGTGATCCGGACTTGGTCCAGTGAGGGCAAAGATATTACTTTTTAGACAAATGGACATTTGAATCTCCGGCGCTGTGTCAGGCCGTTTAGGGACTTTGATAATAATTCCGTTCACCGGAAGGGACAGTGGAAGTTCAGAGTTTAAAACGCCCACAGCCCTTGTCAGCCCCACAACCCTTCTGACAAATGTCCATAGACACGACGAGGTGGGGGATACATTGCTTCAGTACACATGTGGAAGCGGGAAGCTACAGCTGTTAGATCTGGATGAAAATCACAAAGTGCAGTGGTGTTACAGCCACCGGTCCTCACTGATAGAGACTAAAACTAGAATATTGGAACTGAAAACGCGTCCACCATAAAACGTTGTAAACTGGAGTGTCCCTATAATTGCACACGTGGTCAGAGACTTGACAGTATAGTGTGGGCCCACATGACATTTAGCCCGAACCCGGATTACATGAGTTATTGCATCTACACTCCGAGTCCCTGCAGAGAGGTGTTGGCTATTTTGTTTGGAAAGTTTTCCTGAACTCTTTTCCACAAAACACACACATAGGGAAGTTGTACAAAGCGATACGCTTATGACTGGCGTGCATTGTATCAGGGTTGGAATAGGAGACGGGTTTTGGGAGATGAGGTAACTGTGCAGTTCATAGTTTCGGAAGACGTGGATAATCTGACACTGTGTCCCGACTCTCCTCTTTCCCGCGCGAGGCTTCCAGACGGATGCATTCTCCGGTGTGTCGGAGCGCTTTCTCTGGTGGTGGGCTGCTCTTCCTCTGCAGCTGAGGAACTCTGTTGTATCTCCTGTGTGATTTGTTGCAACCCCTTTTGTCCGTTTCTTTTAGACGGACCGGATCGTCCATCCATCATCACTCAACCGCACTCGTCTTTTCACATTGCCGGAGGCTCCCTAAGGTTAACATGTTTCTCACAGTCCCGCCCAGATGCTCAATTGAATTGGCAACTGAACGGTGCCCACCTACACAGTGGGCAGGAGGTCGTCCTCGACAGCATCTCTGTGAACAACGCGGGAACGTATACTTGTGAGGCCTATAACATAGTTACAAAAAGGAACAATGCCTCAACTACGCAAATCAATGTGTTCGGTAGGTAGTCCGTACCTCCCTTTGTTGAAGTCGTATATTTAACTGTGCTGGTGCGGCCAGGCCCGTGCAATTCAACTGAATGTCTGAACCCGTTTAGAAAGTATTCTAATAAGGGCTGCTCGCCATCCAGACAACATCGTTCTAAATCTTCTCTGCATCCTTTCGGTGGCTGCCACAACATTCCTTTAGTGAGAACCGAGCACAGCACTCCAAGTGGAGTCTGATCAGGGTCCTATATATCTGCAAAATTACCTCGGCTCCTGAATTCAAATCTACGATTGATGAAGGCCAATACACACTATGCCTTCTCAGCCACAGAGTGAACCTGCGCAGCTGCTTTGAGCGTCCTATGGACTGCGACCACAAGATCCCCATGGTCCTCCAAACTGCCAAGAGTCTTACCATTAATATTATATTCTGCCATTATACTTGACCTTCCAAAATGGACGACTTCGCACTTATCTCGGTTGAACTCCATCTGCCACTTCTCAGCCCTGTATTGCATCCTATCAATGCCCCGCTCTAACCACTGACCGGCCTCCACACTAACCATTGTGTCATCGGCAAACTTACTAACCTATTCCTCTACTTCTCCATCCAGCTCATTTGTAAAAATCACCCCCCAATAGCCTTTGCCTACCTTCCTGCCAGGATTTAACTGCAACCCGTCCTGTTTGTACAGTGGACAGCTGCCCCAGAAGAGTTCCCAATGATCTAGAAGCCTGAATCCTTGCCCCCGTCTCCAAGGGGACATTGCTTTGTGGATCCAGAACTGTCTTGCCCACTGAAGGCAAAGAGTGGTTGTAGACGGGTCATATTCTGCATGGAGGTCGGTGACAAGTGGAGTGCCTCAGGGATCTGTTCTGGGACCCTTACTCTTAGTGAGTTTTTATAAATGATCTGGATGAGTAAGTGGAGGGATGGGTTGGTAAGTTTTCTGACGACAGAATGGTTGAATGTTTTCCGGATACTGTGGAGCACAGTCAGAGGTTACAGCGGAACATTGACAGGATGCAAAACTGTGCTGAGCAGTGACAGATGGAGATCAACACAGATAAGTGTCAGGTGGTTCATTTCGTTAGGTTAAATGTCAAGGCAGAATATAGCATCAATGGTAAGACTCTGAACGATCTTGGGTTCGAGTATATTACTGTAACACACACAAAGCTGCTGCACAGGTTGCCTCTGTGGTTAGGACACCTTAAGGATTGAGTTTAAAACCCGAGAGGTAATGTTGTAGCCATATAGGAACTCGGACAGACCCCACTTGTAGTACTGTGCTCAATACCGGTCGGCTCACTGAAGGAAGTATGTAGAAACCACAGGGACGGTGCAGAGGAGGTTTACGAGGAAGTTGCCTGGATTGGGGAGCATGCCTTATGAGAATGGGTAGAGTGAACTCGGCCTTTTCCCTTCGGAGCGACGGGGGATGACGGGTGACCTGACAGAGTTGTACAAGATGATGAGAGGCATTGATCGTGTGGATAGTCAGAGGCTTTTTCCCGGGGCTGAAATGTATAGCACGAAATGACAGAGTTTTAAGGTGCTTGGAAGTAGGTACAGAGGGGATGTCAGGGGTATGTTTCTTTACCCTGAGAGTGGTGAGTGCGTGGAATGAACTGCCGGCGCCGATGGTCGGCGCCGATAGGATACGGCTTTTAAGAGACTCCTGGACATGTACATGGAGCTCAGTAAAATAGAGGGCTATGGGTAACCCGAGGTAATTTCTGAGTTCAGGCCATGTTCGGCACAGCACTGTTGACAGAAGTGTTTGTATCGTGCTGCAGGTTTTCTATGTTTCTGTGTTTCTATCTTGTAATGTCGAGTCCGGTGCTGATTACGGATTTCAGATCCGTGTTCTTATCCATTATTTGGTTTGCAATTCATACTTTTAAGGTGTTCCCCAGTTTGCATTTTTTTCGGCTGTGTGAGATTACAATTTTCATTGGCTCCATTACATTGACACTGACACTGAACTTCGCATCATTTCAGTAACGACAGCTTATCTGGATGATCTTACAAATGGTTGTCAGCAATTCTCCTCTGTGCTTACCAGTGATTTCCCATCACCTTTCTCATTGCCAGGTGACCCTTGCCTAAAGTGAATTAATTCCTAATTCCTTCTTCACCAGCTCCGTTTATTTGTCAGTTGTCCCGGTTTTATTTATTTATTTTTTTGAAATGTGAGCTTTTGAAGCACCTTTGCCTCATATATTAAAACAGCAAGGAACCAATGCCTTCAGTCCAGCTCGTGTCCATGTCGTCCACTGAAACTCCCTGCTGGTCTCAACTGCTCCTTTCTGCCAATAACACCCCAAACTACTCAGTCCTGTTGTTTATCCATGCCTGTTCTAAATGTAGCAACTGTGTCCTCCTCCACCACTCCCTCAGCCAGCTCATTACAGGTATTTATCAGTTTTAAATCTCTCCCTCTTAACATTTGTGCCTTCCCCCTAAATCTGGATGCAGTTTTTTTAAGTGAAAACCTGTTAAAGGCCTTACTGAATACCCTTTAGACAAACCCCACTGTCCCACCAACATCTTTCCCCCGTTGCCTACTGGAAAGAACAGTCCAAAGGATTTATCAGATATTGAAACATTGAAAACCTACGGCACAATAAAGGCCATTCGGCCCACAAAGCAGCGCCGAAGTTGAACACCACACACCTATCTGGGTTGAACTCCATCTGCCTCATCTCAGCCCAGTATTGCATCCTATCAATGTCCTGCTGTAAATTTTGACAGTCTTCCATACTATCCACAACATCCCAATGTTTCTGTCATCATCATATTTACGAGCCCAACCATCCAATTCCTGATTCAGTTCATTTATAAAAATCGCAAAGAGTAGGGGTCCGAGAACAGATCCCTAGGGCACGCCACTGGTCACCGGCCTCCATGCAGAATATGACCCGCCTACCAATACTTTTTGCCTTCTGTGGACAGCCAGTTCTGTATCCACAAAAGATATGTCACCTTGGATCCATGCCTTCTTACTTTCCCTATAAGTCTTACATGGGCTACCTTATCAAATACCCTGCTCAAAAATCCATACTTTCTACATATACTGCTCGACCTTCATCAATGTGTTTCGTCACATTCTCAAAAAATTCAATCAAGCTGATAAGACTCACTGGACTATAATTTCCTGGGCTATCCCTACTCCCTTTCTTGAATACGAGAGCAACATCCGCAACGCCCCAATACTCCGGAAACTCTCCCGTCCTCATTGATGACGCAAACATCACCGCTAGAGGCTCAGCAATCTCCTCCCTCGCCTCCCACGGTTTCCTGGGATGCATCCCTTCCGGTCCAGGTGACCTATCCAAATTGATGATTTCTAAAATCTCCAGAACATCCTATTGCCTAATACCTATCGGCAAGTGGTTTTCAGTCCGTTGCAGGTCATCCCTACAATCGCCAAGATCCTTAACCGTAGAGAATACGGAAGCAAGGTTTTCATTAATTACCTCTTCCGGTCCCATAAACCCTTTTGTACTGTCTCACTTGATTGGGCCCATTCTCTCACGTCTTATCCTCTTGCTCTTCACGTACTTGTAGAATGCCTTGGGGTTTTCCTTAATCCTGTCTGGCAAGGCCTCCACATGGCCCCTTCTGGAACTAATTTATTCTTAAGCTCCTTCCTGCTTATCTGACAGGTTTCTAGATCTCTATCATTACCCTGTTTTTTAACCTTTCGTAAGCTCTTTTTTTTTCTTCTTCACTCGATTTACAACGGCCTTTGTACACCACGGTTCCTGTACCGTGTATGCTTGTACTTCCCACTGGTAGCGCTGAATGGAACACAGTTAGCCAACCTCCAACCTTTGCAATTCTTCCCCGATGCCTATAACTGCTATCACAGAAACCTATGTCCGTCAGATTGCATAACTTATAAATGTTTACTTATTATGGAATAGTAAATGTTTGATTTCATTTTCAGATTCGTAACGGAATTCATAAACCTGCAGATTCTATTCTTGTGTTGTGCACTAACCAATCCCCTATGTTTCCAATGTCACTGTTACATCTAACGCCACCAGACTGATTGAGTACAGCGACACCGTCAGACTAACCTGCTCCGCAAGAGGCACGAATGTCTCTTACCTGTGGCATGCGGAGAATCGCAAGATAATTCCTGGAGACAGGATTGTTCTGAATGAAGATCACAGCACACTCACTGTTTCTGGAGTGCTACGGACAGACGGAAGTTTCACCTGCAGAGCAAGCAACATGATTAACGAAATCACAAGCTCTCCGTTTTCTCTTCATGTCAGCTGTAAGTGTCCCGATTTTCCGGTAGTTACATATAATATCACAGTTCCTCCGAGATACGGGGTTCCGGGAGTTTGTGAGTACATTAGTGATCGTTGCCTGAGGTATTAACCACTATCGACTAACACTGGGACAACTGAACAGTTAATTAGGAGACAGATCCAGGTCTATCTCGGACGCTGGGGAACTAAAATTAAAATTTTAAATTTCAAATCCAAGTCACATTACGGCGGCGGTTAAGCTACCACTATCTCGGTTCAAATCTGTACTTCAGGTACTTCCCCTTTATCCTTAAACTGTGACCCCTCGTTCAGGACCTCTCCGACATCGGAAACAATCTTCCTGCATCGAGCCTGTCCAATCCATTTAGAAATTTATACGTTTCAATAAGATCCCCCCTCAATCTTCTAAATTCCAGAGAGTATAAGCCTAGTCGATCCAGTATTTCTTCATATGAAAGTCCTGACATCCCAGGAATCAATCCGTTGAACCTTCTCTGTACTCCCTCTATGGCAAGAATGTCTTTCCTCAGATTACGGGACCAAAATTGCACACAATATTCTAGTTGTGGTCTCATCAAGGCCTTGTACAACTGCAGTAGGACCTCCCTACTCCTGTACTCAAATCATTTTGCTATGAATGCCAACATACCATTTGTCTTTTTCACCGCCTACTGTCCCTGCATGCCCACCTTCAATGACTGGTGTACAATGACACCGAGGTTTCGATGCACCTCCCCTTTTCCTAATCGGCCACCATTCAGATAATAATCTGTTTTCCTGTCTTTGCCACTAAAGTGTATAACCTCACATTTATCCACATTAAATTGCATCTGTCATGAATTTTCCCACTCACCTATCCTATCCAAGTCACCCTGCATCCTCTTAGCTTCCTCCTCACAGCTAACACCGCTGCCCAGCTTCGTGTCATCTGCAAACTTGGAGATGCTGCATTTATTTCCCTCGTCTAAATCATTAATATATATTGTAAACAACTGGGGTCCCAGCACTGAGCCTTGCGGTGCCCACTAGTCACTGCCTGCAATTCTGATTAGGTCCCGTTTACTCCCACTCCTTGCTTCCTGACTGCCAACCAATTCGCTATCCACATCAATACCATATCCCCAATACCGTGTGTTTTAAGTTTGCACACTAATCCCCTATGTGGGACCTTGTCAAATGCCTTTTGAAAATCTAAATATACCACATCCACTGGCTCTCCCCTATCCACTGTGCTAGTTACATCTTCAAAAAAATCTGTAAGATTCGTCAGACATAATTTTCCTTTCACAAATCCATGCTGACTTTGTCCCATGATTTCACCTCTGTTCAAATGTGCTGTTATCACATCTTTGATAAGCGACTCTAGCATTTTCCCCACCACCGATGTCAGACTAACCGGTCTATAATTCCCCGGTTTCTCTCTCCTTCCTTTTTTAAAAAGTGGGGTTACATTAGCCACTCTCCAATCCTCAGGAACTAATCGAGAATCTAAGGAGTTGTAGCGGTGTGCTACAAGCAGCGCTAAAATTACGACACGGAGTCGGTAACTGCAGTCGAAGGAAAAAACTTTATTCGAAAACTTCAGCCTCACTTTTAAGCCTCCCTCAACCGGCCCCCCATGGCGCAGAGGCTCCAAAGCTCTGTGCTCGTAAACCCCCGTAGGCTATCTAATTGTGAGTCGGTTCGGATGCGCCAGGAAATGGGTCGCCACAGAGTTTTGAAAAATTATCACTATTGCATCCACTATTTCTTGGGTTAATTCCTTTAGCACTCTGGGATGCAGACCATCTGGTCCTGGGGATGTATCTGCCTTTAATCCCTTCAATTTACCTAACATCACTTCCCTTCTAACATGTATTTCCCTCAGTTCCTCCATCTCACTAGATGGTCTTGGTCCCTTACTATATCCCTTACTTGGCCCCTCACCCTTGGTCCCTTACTATTTCCGGAAGATTATTTACGTCCTCCTTAGTGAAGACAGAACCAAAGTAGTTATTCAATTGGTCTGCCACGTTATTGTTCCCTGTCATCAATTCACCTGTTTCTGACTGGAAAGGACCTACATTTGTCCGGAACAATCTTTTTTTCTTTTCACATATCTATAAAAGCTTTTACAGTCAGTTTTTATGTTCCCTGCCAGCTTGCTCTCATAATCTTTTTTCCCTTTCCTAATTAAGCCCTTTGTCCTCTGCTGGTCTCTGAATTTCTCCCATTTCTCAGGTGTGTCACTTTTTTTTGCTAATTTATATGTTTCTTCTTTGGACTTGATACTATCCCTAATTTCCCTTGTCAGCCACGGGTGCACTGCCTTCCCTGGTTTATTCTTTTGCCAAACTGGGATGTGCAATAGTTCTATTCATTCATATTGAAATTATCTCCTTAAAATTCTAATTCTAGTTTCTGTTTTTTTTTTCACAACACCACGGAAGCTGATCCGAACTTGGTACAGTGAATGCAAAGTTATTACTTTTTAAATAAATGCACCATTGAATCTCCGGCGCAGTGTAAGGCTGTTTAGGAAGTTTGGTAATAATTCCGTTCACCGAAAGGGACAGGGAAAGTTCAGAGTGTAAAACGCTCACAGTCCATATCAGCCCCACAACCCTTCTGGCAAATGTCCATCGCTACGACGAGGTGGGGATCCATTGCTTCAGTGCACATGTGGAAGCGGGAAGTTACAGCTGTTAGATCTGGATGAAAATCACAATGGGCAGTGGTGTTACAGCCACCGGTCCTCACTGATAGAGACTAAACCTAGAATATTGGAACTGAAAACGCGTCCTACGATAACACGCTGTAAACTGGAGTGTCCCGATAATTGCACACGTGGTCAGTGACTTGACTGTATAGTGTGTGCCTACATGACATTCGGCCCGATCACTGATTACATGAGTTATTGCATCTACACACGGCAAGTTGCCTTACCTATCCCCGCAGAGCAACGCTTTGAATTTTGTCTGGAACGTTTTTCTGAACTCCCTTCCACAAAACACACACCTGGGGAAGTTTTACGAAACGATACGCTTATGACTGGCGTGCATTGTATCCAGCTTGGAGGAGGAGACGGGTTTTGGGATATGAGGTAACTGTGCAGTTCATAGTTTCGGAAGACGTGGATAATCTGACACTGTGTCCCGACTCTCCTCTTTCCCGCCCGTGGCTTCCAGACGGATGCATTCTCCGGTGTGTGGGAGCGCTTTCTCTGGTGGTGGGCTGTTCTTCCTCTTCCGCTGAGGAACGCTGTTGTATCTCCTGTGTGATTTGTTGCAACCCCTTTTGTCCGTTTCTTTTAGACGGACCGGATCGTCCATCCGTCATCACTCAACCGCACGCATCTTTTTACATTGCCGGAAGCACGATCAGGTTAACATGTTCCACGGAGTCCCGCCCAGATGCTGAATTGAATTGGGAACAGAATGGTGCCCGCCTACAAAGTGGGCATGAGGTCGTCCTCGACAGCGTCTCTGTGGCCCACACGGGAAAGTATACTTGTGAGGCCTATAACACGATTACAAAAAGGAATAAT